>NC_142009.1:229972131-230119631 GCF_049901735.1 Notechis scutatus
CTTTGTGAATGGTCTTAATAGACTAATTCCTTTACCTGTTAGTGAGCATCCCATTTCCTATCTACCTTCTGGTATAAGTTGTCATTCTTCTCCATGTTTTCTCTATACTTGGGGAATTTTTTTTTTAAAAAATGTTTATCTTTTGCTTTGCAGGCACTCCTGTTGATGATCGGGCTCCTCCAATCAGCTTTCCCTGCCCCCTTATGCTTATAGAGATGAGCTGGGCACGCATTTCAGTTCAGCTGCAGTGGTGAGTCACCAGCATTGCTTCTCCTGCTCTCTGAATCAGCAACAATGCTGTACATTTTCCATGACCTTACTTCGAAAACTTTATCTTTCAAACCCCACAGAGCTGGCAAAACAAGCAGTTTTGTATAGTAGTTAAGACTCAGAGGCTAAAACCCAAGAGGCTGAGAGTTCACAAAGCCAGCTGGGTGACCTTGGGCCAGTTAGTCTCTCCCTTCCCCCCTCTCTGCCCTAGGAAGTGGGCAATAACACACTATTTCTAAGAAATTTTGCCAGGAAAACTACAAGGACCTGTTCAAGAAGTCACCGAGAGTCAAATACTAACTCAACGATGTGCACGCACATGCATACACGCACACGCACACAAACACACATAAGCTGGCAAGACCAAGAAAGCAACAGTGACACAGACTTCAGTGAAGGATCTTTAAAATGTAACAATCTTGAAAACTGTATGAGCAGTTTCTCAACCTCGGTTATCATGAGTTAAAGTAAGGTAGCATCTTTTTCTAAGGTTTTCCTCACCTTTCTCAGAAGTTAGACCAGGGGTCTGCAACCTGCGGCTCTGGAGCCACATGTGGCTCTTTCGGCCCTCTGCTGTGGCTCCCTGTCAGCTGATCCTACCACTGACTGGCCTCGCCCCACCCCTCCCCATAACTCCTCGCCTGGCCTGAGAAAGTAAGGGTGATGGTAGGAGATGGAGACTCGCTCCATATTCCAGAGCAGGAGGTCACTGGGTAGAAGTGAGTGACATCGAGTTGGCCACGCCCACCCAGTCACACCAGTTGTTAAATTATTGGCTCCCGGTGTTTTGTTTTTTGTGGGAAACAGGTCCAAATGGCTCTTTGAGTGTTTAAAATTGCAGGCCCCTAAGCTAGACTGAAGTGTTGTTTCCGAGCTAAAGCTTTGACTGCCTCCCATTTGGCTTTCCTACAATTTTTCATGCTATCTGTGCATTATGTAAGACAGGGGTCTCCAATACCCTCCTCCCCCGGGCCCAGGAATGATGCATGAAGCTTTATTTGCCCATGCATGGGATTTAGGTTGCACTTAAATCCATTCCCCACCACTACCAAAACCACTGAAGCCGCCACCACCACCACCGGTCCACAGAACCAAAAAGGTTGGGGACCCCTGATGTAAAACGTGTTTGGAGTGGCGGTGGTGCTCCAAACAGTGGCAGTGCTCCAAACGCGGAAGCGGCACTCCAAACGGCGGCGGCTCCAAACGGCAGAGGCAGCTCCAAACACGGAAGCGGAGCCACCGCCGCCGTTTGGAGCTGCCGCCGCCGTTGGAGTGCCGCCGTCACGTTTGGAGCACTGCCGCTGTTTGGAGCACCACCGCCACTCCAAACACGGCGGCAGCTCCAAACGCGGAAGCGGCAGTGAGGTTCAAGGAGTGGGGGTTAGAGGATGTAACAACAGAGTCAGGTAGTGCATTCCAGGCATTGACCACTCTGTTGCTGAAGTCGTACTTTCTGCAATCAAGTTTGGAGCGGTTAACATTGAGTTTCTATCTTCTGTGTGCTCTTGTATTGTTGTGGTTGAAGTTGAAGTAGTCATTGACTGGTAGGACATTGTAGCAGATAATTTTGTGTACTATGCTTAAGTCCAACCGTAGGCAGCGTAGTTCAAGATTGTCCAAGCCCAAAATGTCAAGCCTGGTGGTATAGGGTATTCTGTTGCAAGCAGAGGAGTGTAGTACTCTTCTCGTGAAATACTTCTGGACTCTCTCAATTGTATTAATGTCTGGTATACAGTGTAGATTCCAGACAGATGAGCTGTATTCGAGTATTGGTCGAGCAAAGGTTGTGAATGCCCTAGTTAGCAATTCAATATTTCCAGAGGAGAAGCTTCGTAAGATTAGATTTCCAACTCTTAATGCCTTTTTGGCAATGCTGTTACAGTGAGCTCTAGCACTTAGATCATTAGATATGAGTACACTGAGGTCCTTGACAGAGTGAGGGTCATCAACGAGGTCATATCCGCCTAGTTTGTATTTGGTGAATTGATTTTTTTTTACCAATGTGTAGGACAAAGCATTTGTTGGTCGAGATTTGGAGTTGCCAAATGTTTGACCATTCAGACACATAATCAAGGTCACTTTGAAGGACAGTAGCATTGTCGGTGGTGTTGAATAGCTTTACATCATCTGCAAAGAGGACACAGTTGCTAATAAGGTGATCGCAAAGGTCATTTATATAGAGTATAAAGAGTGTGGGTCCTAAAACGCTGCCTTGGGGGACACCACTGTTGACTGGAGCAGGGTTTGATATAGTGCTCCTTATTTTTCCTATTTATTGCCTGTTTGACAGGAATGCAGTAATCCACTTATGAAGGGATCTGGAAATGCCGTAAGAGTTTAGTTTTAGCAGTAGTTTGTCATGTACCACTGGCTCAAAGGCTTTGCAGAAGTCTATGTAAATTGCGTCTATTGCTTTACCCTGGTCAAGTAGAGTAGTCCATATGTTTTTGCAGTGTAGGAGTTGTAGGTTGCAGGACAATTTTTTCCTGAAACCAAATTGTTTTTGGGAGAGTAGGTTGTTTGACTCTAAGTGGAGGGTGATGAATTGGTTAATGATTGATTCCATGACTTTGCACATGACACAACACAGTGAGATTGGTCTGTAGTTTTCAACCAGGCTGGGGTCACCTTTTTTGAAGATAGGGATGACCGTAGCTAAGGACCATAGATTCAGTAAGGAGCTGGTTTTGAATGATATATCATATATAATGCTTAGGGGTACTGCTATGGCAGAGGAGAGCTTTTTAAAGAAGTAGGCACATAATCCATCGGGGCCAATAGATAGGGATGGTTTTAGGTTTCGTAGTGCCTTTTCTACATTATCTTCTGTAAAGTCAATATGTAGTAGATCATTGCAGTTAGTTGTGGTACGACTAGGAAATGTGGGGTATGAGCCATTGCTGTTTACAAAGACTGAACTGAAGAATGTGTTGAAGAGGTTGGCCTTAACAGCTTTGTCGTTGCAGTCTTTTCCATTTGGTCCCTTTAGCGGTGGGATGGTTCTTGAGTCTTTAAGTTTGGAGTTTACAAAATTGTAGAAGGTGTGGGTAGATTTTGTACGTAGGAGGTTTTCCTCCTGCTTGCAGATTGTGCATTCTGCCTTTGTCTGTTGGCATAAGGTGTTGTATTGGTTTTTAAAGTTTGCTACATAGCTAGTTTTGTTTTTACGCCATAGTGATTTTTTTTTTTATTGAAGTTTCCTTATTATGGGTAATTTGTTTTTTGTTTTTAGGGGTTACTAATGGTACATATAGTTTAATGACTCTTTCAAGTTCAAATAAGAATGCATTATAATGGTCTTCTGTAATATTACAGTTAGAGAATAGAAAGTGCCAATCAAGAGATGATAGATCGGCATCTATGAGATCATAGTTGGCTTTTTTGAAATTGTATTTTGGAGATCCATCATTATGATCTTCTTTGTGAGGGCGTAAATTGAGACAAAAGTCAATCATACTGTGGTCACTGTTTGAAAAGGGTTCTTGTATTTGTAGGCCATAAATTGAGTTTGAGCTGTTGCAGAAGATGAGGTTGAGGCAGTTGTTGAGTCTAGTGTTGTTTGTTACTAATTGATCCAGTCCCAGTGTGGTAACAGCATTGTACAGGGTTGCATGTATGGGTTCGGGTGTATATTCATTTAGGGTCCAGTTTATAAAAGGTAGATTGAGGCCACCAAGGAAAATAAGAGGGTGTGGACAAGAGGCAGCCCACATCAACAGTGAAGTTAGTTTGTTTGCATGAACTATGTCATAATCAGAGGCTCTGTAGCATAGTAAGAAGTGGATAGTGGTATTTAAGGACAATTCACAAATGATGGTCTCTGGAAGAGCAAGTTCTTGTGTAATAGAATCTTTTTTAGATTTAGGGATTTTTTAATAGAAGATAGCAACTCCACCTCCTCTACAGATTTCGCGATCTGACTGATAAATGTAATATTCTCTGACTGTGGTAACAGAGTCTGGAAAAGATGCATTCAACCACGTCTCACAGACAAATATAATATCGAATGTGGTTGTGCTTAGTAAGATGAGGAATTCATGCATTTTGTTTGCGAAGCTTCTTGCTTTGAGTAGTTTGCATTTTAGATATGTAATAGTGGATCTGGATCTCCCCAAATTCCAGTATTCTACTACATCTGCTTCTCCACCCTTCTTTTTAAAGGCTAGAAATTGTTGGGAAGTTGTCACCAGGATTGTCCAGCCATATAAATGTGTGATAATTTAAAAAAATTCTGTTCAATCCTGTCTGATTCTCAAAGACTATCTGGACAAGTTCCCTTAGTTTTCTTGGTGACTGTTTTTTCAGAGGTTGTTGGCCGTTGCCTCCTTCCTATAGCTGAGAGTAAATGACTGGCCCAAAGTCATCCAGCTGTCTTCATACCTTGGGTGGGACTAGAACTCACAACATCAGGTTTCTAGCCTGATGCCTTAACCATTATACCAAGCTGGCTCTCATAGTAAGAAGATAGATGTTCTCATTTAGATCTTTGAAGTGAGGTAGCAACTTGTCAGCTTTTCTGGAGTCAGTGTTCAATTTTGCATAGGGATCTTGAATCAATCACATTATTATTCTTTTCATTCTTTGTCTCCAGCTGATTCTGGCAGGCATCCTCACCCTTGCTGCAGAAAAAGCCAAAAGCCTGAACTTGGTAAGTATGTGAGGAGTAAGTATGTGAAAAGGCCAACACCAACACCAGTCATGTTGATCAAAGTTTATTGGTCTTGTTCATTGATAGGGTAATCAGCCATTGTTTTCCAGTACTCCTTCAAGATACTTCATGTTATCTTCTCTCTGTTCTTACTGTGTCTTGGTAACTTCATTAAAGAAGAAGGGAAGAGAAGAGCAGTACAATGTCTTTTGATTGGATTAGGAACCCATCATGAGTAAGTTTGCTCCTCCTTAGAGAGTGGGGATTTCCAGATACATTGACAGTTCTCATGATACTGAAATGGTTCCACCTCCAGTGTGATTCATATTTTCCCCTCCTGTCACTTTGTCAATTTATTTGGAGGGAGATATTGCTGGCTACTGTTCAGAAGCTCCTGTGATAGTTCTGCTGCCTGTCTGCTGATCTATTTTCACATTTTATCTCAATTCACTTTCAAATCTCAGTCAGCCAAATAGCATTAAGTTTCTTCATTGGCCTTATAATAAAAGTTTAGGGCCTAGTTGATGTGTATTCCTCCAGTCTTTGGGTCAGCCAACAAGTATGCCAGCATAATTTGTGCTGTTTTGACAGCTAGGCTCTATTTTGCTTCAATTACAAGGCCAGCAAGAGGAGTTCTCCTCAGAAATCTAATATGAGACATTTTAAGGACAATGGTGGATGAATTACTCTCTTTAAGGTGCTTTGGCAGAGGAAAGGCAAAGCAAGTTGTCCAACTGAATTTATTCCTGGCACAGAGAGTTTGCCAGGACTGCCTCAGGAAAGGCTCCTGGTGCTTTGCAGCAACAATTAGTCACTTAAGCATTTTTTTCCCATCACGGGTCTTTTTCATTTCTGAAAAAGTAGCAAAGGCATGTCCAAAAACAGCCCCATCAACAGGTCAGTTGGGGATGCAGGGTGAAGGGAGGGAGGGAATCTCCACTGATTCGGGAAGCTTCCCTCCAGAGGCCACTAGTTGTTTTCCTAAACATTGGTTTAAAAAAGAAGTCTAGCAAAACTATTTCTGTCTACATAAGAAAGCTATGTTTAGCACTTGGCAAAGGGTAGTAAAATCTTAACTCAAGTAGAAGCCTCTGTTGCATCTAGGAATCTGGTCTCCCCTTGCAGTCCAAGCCAAAATACCACTTCAGGGCGGTGTCCCCAGAGAGCTAGGAAGGGGTGCAATTGCAATAGCATCCAGAGTTGGACTGTTCTGGCCCCTGGATGACCCATCACCAACCGGTCAGTGTGTTGTTATTCATAAAATGAGACTTGTATCAAGAGAAAATGGAAACCACTGCTTTAAGAGTGGAACAGTTAAAGATTAATTTAACTTGGGCTGAGCCCAGAGTTTGGGCTATGGATGAGAGAAAGGTGACATAACAAGGACATGAGCTTAATAAAAGTTACAGAAGCATGTGGTACTGTACCGTTGTTAGTGAATACCAGTAATCCTCGACCAACAACCACAATTGAGTCCCAAAATTTTGTTGGTATGTGAGACCGTTGGCAAGTGAATTTTGACACCGTTTCTTGTCACAGTTGCTAAGTGAATCACTAAAGTTGTTCAGTTAGTAACATGGTTGTTAATTGAATCTGTCTCCCCCATCAATTTTTGCTTGTCAGAAGGTTGCCAAAGGGGATCACGTGACCCCAATCGTCATAAATATGAGTCAGTTGCCAAGCATCTGAATTTTGATCACATGATCATTGGGATGCCGCAACAATCATGTGTGGAAAAACAGTCATAAGTCACATTTTTCAGTGCTGTTTAACTTTGAATGGTCTTTAAACAAACTGTTGTAAGTCAAGCATTGCCTGCACGAGCATTAGCATTTAATATTTTTTCTTAAGAGCTTCCTGTGTTATTTTTATTTACCTATTCATATCCCACCTTTATTATGTTTTCAAATAACTCTAGGCGGCAAACGTATCTGACACACCTTCCTCCTATTTTTCCCATAACAACAACCCTGTGAAGTGAACTGGGCTGAGAGAGAGTGAGTGAGTGGCCTAAGTCACCCAGCTTGCTAACAGCCTCTGGCTTTCTAGTCGGTATCTTAATCACTAGATCACTTTACCCTCCAAAATTTAGCTCCTTGTTCATGGAACTTCCAATGTCTTAGTGTTTTTTTTTAAAAAAAAAAACAAAACCCTGCTTCGATTTTCTCCCAAGCCCAAATATACAATGCCATTTCCTCAGCAGAGTAAATTATTCCAGGATTTGGAAAGTAACTGAATAGAGCATCATGTGATGGAAAGATTTCTTGGGATCTCAGTGCACTTGTTTACATATCAATCTTTTCCCCCATATGCCTCTTGAAGGGAATTTATTTGCAAAACACTACAAATATACCATTTGTAGCATATGTGGGAAATGGAAGTTGGGTGGTTTTGTTTTATTTTGAGTGAAGGATGAAGCACATTCAACTATTGAACAATGATGATGTCACAAGCGAGAACAGGATTGCTATATTTGCTGTCTTTTATGCTGCAAGCTCTTAAACCTGAAAACCTACAGAGATGCCTAATAGTATTTGCAAAATGGTAGAGATCTGATGATGTCTTGGAAAAAAAAGACTTCAGATTAAGCTGGAACAGACTAGCAACCTGGAAGCATCAGATGGTTTTCATGCCATGTTGAGTGGTTTCTCAACTTGAGCAGCAGAACTGTCCCAATCATCTTCTGTGACTTAAACAGCAGCATTATCAGATGTATTCAGAGTTCAAAGCATTATCAGAGACCCCACACATCCACTTTATGGGTCTATTTCTGTTGCTCCCTTCTGGGAGGAGGTTTCAAAGTGTTTCTGGCAGGACTAACAACAGATTCTCTAACAGCTTTGTTCCCTATGCCATCCAGTAATCCTGGTAAACTCATAGGATTCTTTTTTTTCTCACCATGTACATGTATAACATACAAACTACACTGTATCATATAATATAGCACTTAGCAATAGCACTTAGACTTATATACAGCTTCACAGTGCTTTACAGCCCTCTCTAAGTTGTTTACAGAGTCAGCATATTGCCCCCAACAATCTGGGTCCTCATTTTACCCACCTCCGAAGGATGGAAGGCTGAGTCAACCTTGAGCCTGGTGGGATTCAATCTGCCAAATTGCAGTAGATGTAGTTTGCAGTACTGCACTCTAACCACTGCGCCACTGCATAAATTATTTATTTATTTTATTTTGTCATGTTTATGTAGTGTATATCGGAGGTAGTGACCCTTTGAGAGCTGTATGCAATGAAATTTCATGTATGCTGATTAGTGTACATTCAAAATGACAATATTCTATTCCCATTCCATTCCATTCCATTTTATTATAATGGAATTTCCTATCAGTTTCAGATCTAGAAAAATGTGTCAACAGTACTTCACTTTTCTCCTAAAGGTGTCAGCATGAATACTTTTCTTTCAGGTGAAAGCTTGTCTTGTCATCTACATTATCTGCACAGTGGTAGTGGCTGTGCTTTTTCTATTTGATTGATTTATTGCACAACCCGTATCCAAAATACTCGATGTAGTACTACTAATGATTATTTCTGTCAACTGCATCATCAGATTGTGGTGAGTTCTCCTTGGGGCCAAGTTTCTGTTTTCTTTGTGGAAAAATATCTGAACATTCAGGGCTAATACAACTGGCAGAAGTTGAACTGAGTACTGGGGAGATTGCTTTTGGTGGTAGAATATTGAAAGTTCTCGTTAATTAATTTTGAATTTACACATGGCACATGCACCAATTCTACAAAAAGAAAATCCATCTTCTGTGAAAAGGACATACTATGGATTTTTATTTTTATTTTTTTTGGTGGAGCATTTCTGATTAGAACCAGCCCAAGCTTAGTAGACTCTGTCTCTTGTGAAGTCACTCTTCAGACTTTCTATGGTAGCCATTTTATGGCTTTGTCACTAAGGTTCTTTTGTACAACTTTATTCATGTCACAGACCATATTCCCAAAAGCAGTGAAAGCCTGAACTAAAACAAAATGTGA
This sequence comes from Notechis scutatus, assembly GCF_049901735.1. Taxonomy (NCBI): domain Eukaryota; kingdom Metazoa; phylum Chordata; class Lepidosauria; order Squamata; family Elapidae; genus Notechis; species Notechis scutatus. Next base: position 229,981,045 of record NC_142009.1, read on the forward strand.
CTGAATTAGAGATACTAGGATAATTAATAGGATTACTGCTCATGGGTTGGGGGGAGTCTGAGAGGTACAACCTAGAGCAGAGGTCTCCAAACCTGGCAACTTTAAGACTTGTGGAATTCAACTCCCAGAATTCTCCAGCCACCATACCTGGCTGAGGAATTCTGGGAGTTGAAATCCACAAGTCTCAAAGTTGCCAAGTTTGGGGACCCCAACCTAAAGGTTGCATGCATTGCAACACTCTCTCCACTCCAGCCCTAAGTAGTCTTGAGATTTCCAATAGAGATTGTTAACCCTGCTCATAGAATTATATTTCTCAATCTTATGAGAAGTTCTGTTTTGTGGAATACATGCTGAACTGCTTAATCATAATGTCAAGTCCCAGGGAGATCAAGAGATCCAGGCAGTTCAAGTGGGTATAAAGATTTATTGCAAAGGTACGCTCTCTACAAGAATCTGAACTATTAACAGTCAAAACATTGGTAGATAAGGAACTTAGATCTCTTGTGAGCACATAGGGACTCGGGACTGATGACATGTTTGACCCACCTCCCTTGGGCTCAGCCTGGTCATCTCCTACACCTATATTGTGCATTTGACTTCATACACAGAAGCTAAATGAATTTCAATTGAATGGAAGTGGGGAAGACACCCAGTGATCACTACTACCTCATTACTCATGAGGTACTAGTGATCATTGTGCCCCCCCCCCCAATTCAAGGTTCATGTGATTTTTGTTACCATTATAAAACCTGTGTGAATGCTTCAAGAATTGGTTTCTATCCTCAGTTCTATCTCTTGACCCCCTGGCCCCTGTGGTTGAGCTAGAATGCCTTAAAATCATAAGACTTTAATCGTGTTTATTAAATCTGCTTCAGAAACATTTGGGGGAAAGACTGACTAGGGAAAGTCTCTCTCAGGGGAGGGCAACAAACAAGGCAGCTTCTTGTCCTTAATTTCCCGTTCTGTTTTTCAGTTCTGTTGCATGGCCACGCATGGCATTGTCCCAGTTTTAACTTTCCTGGGATTCTTTATTTGCATTTCCATGGCAGCCTTTGGATGCAAACCAGTGTGTCACCAAAACAGAACTGCAGATTAGGAGGTAATTTGTTTCCATCTGTTTTGTTGGGGAGAGGAGGGTTATGGCAGTGGTGGGGTTCAATTTTTTTTTACTACCGGTTCTGTGGGTGTGGCTTGGCCTTGGTGGGCGTGTAAAATCTCCAGTCAGAGGTGGTATTTGCCGCTTCTCTAAATTTCTGCTACTGGTTTTCCAGAACTGGTCAGAACCTGCTGAATATCGCCTCTGGGTTATAGACAACGGGATTAAAGGTTAAAGAATGGTGAAAGGGAGATGGGTGAGGGGTAGAGAGAGGACAAGAAGGACAGGTTAGGAATAGGTCTGTTCTGTATCTCTAGCAGGTGTGGGCAGTTATGGCAACTTTACAATCTGTGAATTTTTGGCTAACTCAGGAATTTCAGGAGATGAAGTCCACAGGGTGTAAAATTGCCATACTTCCCCACCCCTGCTCCAGCAAGTACCAGGGAGGTCCACCTAATTGAGATGAAAATCCAGTGGAGAACCAGCATTAACCAGCTGTGCTGCGAATCAACTCCATGTATGAATTTCAAGACAAAGAAGCAATGGAATAAAAATGAAACAAACAAAATAAAAATATTTCTGCATGTATGAGAAATAGGAATATAGCTAGATACTAGGATAATGGAAATAGCCAAGATGATGATTTGAGGACAATTTGAACATTGTAGCCTTTGACGAGAGACTACCTAAATTTAATAAATGCAACTGCCCTCTTCATGGGTTAGCTTTGACCACAAAATTTCTTGGTTATGAGATGCAACTCCCAGCAGTATGATTTTCAGGTAAAAGCTATAAAATAAAGTGAGAATGGAAAGCATCTGTAAAGCAACTGTGAACTGAAGTCTTCTACTGCCATCTTGCTCATTCTCCCAGGCAACAAAACAAAACAAAACACAAAACCCAGACTTATTTAGTCCTGCTCTTTCTAGAGATCTTGCTAAATCATCAGAATGTGTCTTAATGGCCCACCAACCAACTGGAAGTTTGAGTTGGTGCTTGAAGCTAAAAAAATGTTGCCTAGCCTTGCCTTAACCTTTCAAGTAAACCCAACAAATCATCATGATTAAACAAATTATATCTTTGCATGATTACACTTTTGTTTCTTTCACAAGCATTTTCTTGTTCTACTAACTTTTCTTGTTATTTCAAAGCATTTTCTTGTTCTACTAAAATCAACAAAGAACCTGAACATGTTTATTGTCCAAACTTCAATGTCTAGAGCAGTGTTTCCCAAACTATGAGGTAAGGCTCCCTTGGAGAGGTGCAGACAGAGTCCAGGGAAGATGTGAAGAACCATTTAGTTGAACATTGTTGCAATAAATCTACCTTTCCCAAAGTTTCATCGTGTTGTTTTCATTATTTCTTTGTATTCAATTCAGTGTTTGGGTCATTACTTTTTTTTTCCAATTGTGTACATTGATAAATGGAAGCATGATGGCAAAAAGCTGAGGAATTTCTGATCTAGAGGAAATTTGAAGTAATCATCCATATCTGTCCACATTCTCAACTAGTGCCCTTGTTCCCTTTTATCCAGTCCATTTCTCTGAACTTTTCTAGATGCAAATTCAATAAACTGAACTGAAGACCATTCAATATGTATTGTAAACAACAAAATTTCTGCTTAGCTTAAATTCCACCTCTTATATTTATTTACCTCGCCTCCCGATTTTTTCTGTTTCAGATTCTGCAAGGGGAAATCTTCCTTAATAGCCTTGGAAGTTCTCAGTAGTTCAGACGAAATGAATGGGCATGAAATTAAGAAATAGCTTGTCAATTTCTTCTCCAACAATGGACTAGAGGAAAGCGGTAGGTTAGCAGTGAGAGGGCTCTTTTTTGGGTGAATAGATTTCTGTTGCTGCAAGAACTTTTGGCAAGCAATCGTCACTCCTTGTTTTCCACATTTCATGACGCAGAAGTGAAAAAAACCACAGAACACCTGCAAAGTACTTTTGTAGCTTTCCCAGAGTCTTCCTTTATCTCTCACTTGGGGCCCTTCCCAATGTCTTAAAACTAACTTGCTTGCTTTACAGTGTTGAGAATTGGGAGCAAAGTCGTAATTTCCCCCCAATCTCCCTTAACACCACAAGCTGGAAACATGTCAAATTACTTTTCCCCTTCTAACAACAACCTTCACTCAGGTTCTATAGAACTACAGTATTAGAAACCACACATACAAATTATTCTAGGGCACTCCCACATGCACTTTGCAATTTATATCAGGATCATCTCTGAATATCTTTAATCCCATGACAGCTTCTCTGCTTAGTAGTTGAGCCTACTGATGTCTGGCTTTATAAATCTAAATTTACTTCCCTGGAACATATTGTTGCTTCAGGACTTAGGGCAGCTGGAACAGGATAACAATTTTCATTCCTCATTCTCAGAATATCTGTTTCAGCATCTCTGAAGCCAATGGCAGGTCATCTTCCAGACTGTTCTTATGGGAATGGAGAATGAAAAAAAAAAAAGTAGTAATGTATGGCTATGTCTTTGCTTTATTTCAAATGTACTGCAGCCGAGCTGGAAATAATAAAACTGTATTCTTGAGCATAGCCAGTTTGATAGGATCACAACTCTGCTTTACAACTGGGGCAGAGTCCTCATGAGAAAGTGGTCGTAAGGTCATTTTTTTCATCTCCTGCCTTTGGGGATAGTAAAGATCAAGTCACATACTTCTTCTACATATATCCTCCCACCCCTTCCTGGAACTATAAAAGCATTGACGTCTCCTCCGTGCTCAGATTTATTTTATTTTATTTTTTAGCTCAACATAACCAGTTTTTCAATCTCTCTTTCGAAGACTTAGTTCTCAACCCCTTGGTGAAACTTCCTCTGAACCTTGCCTAATGTGTCTGCGTCCTTCTTAGGCCTAAAACCACATATAAAATCTGCACTCTTGCTCTTCCTCTAGGTAATTTATGCTCAAAGCAGGACTGGTAAGATCTGTTGCTTGGACTGGGTGTTTTCAGGTTGTAAATTAAAGATGCAGGCCTCAGTCTCTACACCTTACAAGAAAAAGGAAGAATTTCCATTTTACTGCTAACCCTTTTTATCTTGCTTGCTTGAGAGGCTACAGAAGACCACTCACAATGGGAATAGAAGGAGAAAGCAGCAACAGCATTGTCTGCATGCTCCAAAACTGATTTTGGAGTGGTTTAGGCCTTATGCAAATGCATAATCTCTGCTATTTATTAAAGTTGTCAGATTTTTTTTTTCAGGCTTTCACATAAACCTAGAAAATAAAGTGCTTCTGCTTTAAGAATTAGATTAACTAACTGTAAAAGGCAGATTCTCTGAATAAGATTTCAACAACCCTAGGGAGATTTATGGCATCTTAAATGTAAACAACTTTATTGCCACAAAGACCTTGCTCATGTCATCATGCCTCTGGCCACCTGGGGTTTGCAGGCAGCTGTTGGAAACAAAATCAAGCTGTTGCTTGATTTTGTGCCATTTCTTGTTTGAGGAAAACACAACAGCACACAATGCACATCAAAAGAAATTTGTCAGCTTACTGTTTTGAACCATGTTTTAAAAATCATGCCACTATAGCTTAGAAGAAAAGAAAAAGAAAAAAATACACAAAAACTTAACTCTTCATGTATTTATTTTCTGGGTAGCAAGTTTTTTTTGTCTAGGTGGTAGCTCCTTTTTCTTGGGGATTTGTTTCAAACGTGCTATGATTGAGCAATGCATTAATGTATGATTTACAGAACAAATACAGCTGCCTGGGCTGGCACTGCAGCACCTTGAAGCATCAAGTAACTACACTGAGCCATAAACTAACCAACTATATTTTAGTGTAGTGTTGCTATAATCCCACCCACATAATAAGCAAGGATGAGGTCACTAGCACTTTCAAACCAGCTGCTGTATTTTAAACTGATCTATCTTACAGGTTTGCTGTGAGAATAAAAAGGACAAAGAATCAAACCGAGTCTATTACATCAGATAATGGATAAAATAGTAGAATGGTACCAAGTATGTTACCCAAGCAGTCTCCACAGTATAGGAAACCAGCAGGTTTAGACTGTAGTCTTAAGTCAACAGAAAGAAACCCCATCAAACTAGAACTTAATTTAAAAACATATAATCTGGCACTATTATACAAATCTCTCCACTGCCCCAGCCTTTTTTCAATCCTGTGCAACACTGCTAATATACTACTACATTATCAATCAATATCACATTTGTTTTACATATCAGCAGATTCATCCAACTGTTATCACATATATGCAGATCTAGTCAAGTTTCCTAATGGTTGCATTTCCCCAAGAGATAGGCAAACAACATAATGTATACACAATTGACTAGGACCTTGGACATTTTAGCATTTTAGCAACCACTTGTTGCTTTATGGTGAAGGTGTTTTCAGCACTCACAAAATAAATGGAATAGCAGAGATGTAGCTTAAACGAAAAGCATTGGAGGAATTATTTATATTGAATTAGACCTGCAGGAATCTGTGATTCCAACAGGGTGATGAGGGCATAACTGACTTTCTCAGACTAGGAAAGTCTGCAACTTGAGCACCAACTAAAGCTGGACAGTTTATCTGCCTTTTCAGTCTCTTATCTCCTTGAGTAGGAGTGGAGTCCAAGAGGACATCAAAAAACGATCCTGTTCTAAAGGGAAATTGTGACACCTTCCCAAACCAACCTCAGAAATGAAACTGGGTCAGATTGATCCCTTACAAAAAGCAATTTTGTATTGGGATTTAATTTACTGCCTTTGAATGCATGGAGTAGCAAGAATGGGAGAGGAAATGGCTGCAGGGGACAAATTGCAATGCATTGTGGGCAATCATTCTGTTGAACTTTATTGGAAAACCCTGCTGGAATTTGTGGAGCCTAATTCTGAATAGATATTTGATTCACTTACCACCGCCACCCTTAATTAGGGGACTGATCTGTTTCAAAAATCTACAGCACTCTATAGTCCAAGGAAAGGGCTTTCTAGTTACTCAAAACATTGGTACTCTAAGGATAGGGGAGAGGGATAAAAGGGATGGAAACTCTAATAAAGATTTAAATACAGTATTTCCAAGATTCTCAATCTTAATGTGTATGCACCTCTCAATAAACTCAAGGCATTCTGGCAACCAGTAATCATCTTTCCTTTTTCTATTCTAAATTCAACCTGCCTGACATTTTTCTTTCCATTTTTCTACCTTCTATTTAACTACAAAGTCAACCCTTTTTACAGTTATCTGCTTGAGCCAAATATTTGATCCCAGAAGCAGATATTTTCTTCCTTTAATTCTACTTTTCTGTCACTAGAAATACACATTTTAGGAAGACCCTCTTACTGACAGTAGAGTGCAGTTGTACTGAAGCAAAGTGGTTTTTGCTAAATCAAGAGCTCTTTCATTTTCCAGGAACCACAACTTTGGCTTTTCCTTCCCTAGTGCTAAAAACGGAAACTCTGGTTTCTGGCAAGCGAGGGAAATGACTTGGAAAGGATGTAGTGACTAACCCCATAATGTAACGTACCTCATTTTTGTGTGCATGTGTGCATTTGTACCCAAGGAAGACAATGTTGCTACCACAAATATAGACCACTTATTTATTTTATTTTATTTATTTTGTCAAGCAGTTATAACAGGTATAAGTATAAACATAGTTATGGATACATGAAATGGATACATATAAGAAAAATAAAAAAGAAACAATAGGATAGGGACAGTAGGCACGTTGGTATACTTATGCACGCCCCCTACAGACCTCTTAGGAAAGGGGTGAGGTCAATAGTAGAAAGTCTAAGGTTAAAGTTTTTGGGGTTTGGGGAAGAAACCACAGAGTCAGGTAGAGTATTCCAGACATTGACCACTCTGTTGCTTAAGTCGTATTTCCTGCAATCAAGTTTGGTGCGGTTTACCTTGAGTTTGTATCTATTGTGTGCTATGGTTGAAGCTGAAGTATTCATTGACAGGTAGGACATTGCAATGTATAATTTTCTATACTATACTTAGATCGCACTGAAGGTGGCATAGTTCTAGGTTTTCTAGGTCTAGAATTTCAAGTCTGGTGGCATAAGGTATTCTGCAACGAGTAGAGAAGTGGAGAACTCTTCTTGTGAAATATTTCTGGACTTTCTCAACTGTGTTAATATCAGATATGTAATGCGGGTTCCAGGCTGATGAGCTGTATTCAAGTATTGGTCTAGCAAATGTTTTGTATGCTCTCGTTAGTAATGTGATATTACCAGGGAAAAAGCTATGTAGGATTAGGTTAACAATTCTTAATGCCTTCTTGGCTCTGTAGTTACAGTGGGCTCTAGCACTTAGATCATTAGAGATGAGTACTCCAAGATCCTTGACAGAGTTTGGATCATCAGCAAGGTCTTAACTATTCAGCTTGTATTTTATTTTCTGATTTTTTTTGCCAATATGTAAGACAGAGCATTTATTTGTTGGGATTTGAAGTTGCCATTTGTTTGACCATTCTGATACATAGTCAAGGTCTTTTTGAAGGGTAGCAGTATTGTCTGTAGTGTTGAATAGCTTTACATCATCAGCGAAGAGAACGCAGTTGCTCTTAATATGATCACAGAGGTCATTTATGTAGAGTATGAAGAGAGTTGGTCCTAGAACACTGCCCTGGGGGACACCACTGTTGACAAGTTCAGAATTTGATAGGACGCTCCCAATTTTGACCATTTGTTGTCTGTTTGACAGGAATGCTTCTATCCAGTTATGCAGGTGTCCAGAGATACCATAAGATTTTAGTTTTAGGAGTAGTTTGTCGTGTACCACTGAATCAAAAGCTTTACAGAAGTCTATGTAGATTGCGTCTATTGCTTTGCCCTGATTGAGTTGTGTAGTCCATATGTTTCTGCAGTGTAAGAGTTGCAGATTACAGGATAGCCTTTTTCTGAAACCAAATTGTTTATTGTAGAGTAGGCTGTTTGTCTCTAAGTGGAGGATAATGGTTTGGTTAATAATGGATTCCATGACTTTACAGGTGACGCAGCATAAAGAGATTGGTCTGTAATTTTCAACTAGGCTGGGGTCTCCCTTTTTGAAGATGGGGATGACCGTGGCTTGAGACCACAGGTTTGGCAAGGAGCTGGTCCTGAATTTTTTTTCAAAGATTATGCTTAGAGGTTCGGCTATGATAGTGGATAGTTTTTTTTAAAGAAGTAGGCACATATTCCATCCGGTCCAATAGAGATGGTTTTAGATTGCGTAGTGCTTTTTCAACGTTTTCTTCTGTGAAATCGATATGTATTGGATCATTGTAATTGTCTGTGGTTCTTCCTCTTGACTGCCCAAGAATTAGAAGTTCTATTCATGGTGACTTGACCAGTTCTTATCCGGAGTGAGAAAACTCGAGTTTATTGGGGTGGCAATTATGCAGCTACTAAGACAGCTGGGTAGATTTTTCTCAATCTACTGGCTGGATTGATCAATGTAGTTGGTATTCATGGTTTATGGTTTTGCTTATTGGGAAATACAGCCATGAAATATTACAATGCAACTAAATAGTTAAATAGCTAATTGGACCAGAGTTCCAAGAAATGTTTAAAGATACTAAGATCCACATTACAGAAAACACCAACAAAATATGGTGCTACAATTAAGTTTATTTGTGCAAGCACAGATGTGTCCTGTGATCTCTTGATTCTCAATTGACTGTAATTTTGCTTTAGAGAATAAACAAAACTGCAGTCAAACCCAAAGTGCAATCTTGCACCATGGGACAGATCGTATGAGACTAAACAAGTCAGAAGGTTATCTACTTTCCGGTTCCCCAGAGTTTAGGCAGACGTTTCTCTGTCTTTTACTCTCATTTGTTTTTCAGCTGGAGCTGTCAGGAATTGTGCCAGGAAAAGATGGCAGGAAAGGAATATTCCTCACCAAGAAGCAAAGAGGCTAGCCGGGATTGAAACAATCATTTGATTACTTTAGCCCAGTGTTTCAGAGGTACTTAAAATCAAATTTATTTGCCAGCCTATGTTAACAATTAATAGAATATTAAAATCCCATTAAATAACCATGAGAAGCAGTTGTGGCAGCAAACACATCAATTTTCATTTTAATATAGTAAATGTTATCCATAGAAACAAAAACTCTTTTGGGGGCCTCCAGAATTTTTTAAAATGGGAAGACATCCTGAGAGGAAAAAATGTTTAAGAAGTGCTGCTATAGGGAAACAAATAGCTGATTAAGAAAAGAAATGTAGTTTTTTTCCCCAGAGCATGGTTTGGTTTCTTCTATTTAATTTAAAAAGCTAAACTTCATTCTCTATCTCAGCGGTACCCAACCTTTCTAGCTTAGCAGTCTGAGGGGGGAGGGAGGTGATGGTTCCGTGTGAGTGGCAGGCACAGGCGCAAGTGTGCACAACTCCATTTGCACAAGCAGTGGGCGCAGGTGCCCTCTGCTTGCACAAATGGAGTTTCACGCAAGTGGAGTTGTGCGCACATGATTGCCCACTGCTGGTGTGGCCTAGTTCCAAACAGGCTGAGGCCCGGTCATGGGCCATGGCTTGGGAGTTGGGGAACCCTGCTCTAGCTGACAATAGAAATAAATGGTTGGTATTCGGTAGGCCATCACTTTCTCTGTAAGCATCATCTTGGAAACTTTTTCAGAGGCTTCTAAAGTAAAATAGGAGTGGTGAGGTGGCTCAGTGGTGAGCTTGTCAGCTGGAAGACTAGCGTCCCAGATTTGGGACCTGAGCAGCACACAATGGGGTGAGGTCCCATCATCGCCCCAGGTCCTATTAATCTAGTAGTTTGAAAGCATACAAATGCGAGTAGATAAATAGGTACCACTTTGGTGGGAAGAGCATTCAATGTCATGCTGGCCACATGACCGTGGAAATATCTTCAGACAGCACTGGCTCGATAGCCTTAAAATGGAGATGAGCATCGCCCCCTATAGTCGGCAACAACTAACGGAATAAAATCCACAAGGATTCCTTTACCTTTACCTTCACCTAAATTAAAATATCTACTGTCTTTGTTCACTGGATTAAAGTTCAAAATTCACTCTTCAGCAATCCTACAAATTACAATAAAGTGTAGACTGTTGCTCAGGCATCGGGCGCTTCACCATATCATAATTTTCACCTTGTTTCTATCTCCAACCCATCATATAACAATTTGAAGGCTTCCTTCAATGATCATTATGTGTGCCAGACTCAAAGTACTGAGAGCAGTCATGGAACCAGACAGCTCTCCCACCATTTGCTAACCAATACGACACAGTAGGTTTGTTTTTAAAAGACTACAAGTAGTATCTGTTAGTTTAAGAACAGAGCTTCTGGAATAATAACTTTCTAAACCCTATCACTATCACTATTCCATGATCATATACGTATATCTATCTATACACATATAATTATTAACAACTCCCTCCATCTGCATTTTCAGTTATGTTTTGTCCATTTGAACTTGGGGGGGGGATAGCAGATATTATGGGAAGAAGTCACCCCTGCTGTGAAAGTACCATTCCTTCATTCTGTTTGAAAGTTCCCTGCTAGTTATGGTGCTGGAATAACATGAAAGCATTTTAGTAACTATGTGCTTTTCACAATAGCTTTAACCATAGGTGTAGGTTGCATATCTATATCTGTATGCAAAAAATACTGAATAACAGTACATTTGACTCAGACTTCCATCCGTCCTAGGTCGATAAAATGAGAACGCAGATACTTGGGGCAATATGCTGACTCTGTAAACCGCTTAGAGGGCTGTAAAGCACTGTGAAGTGCTATATAAGTCTAAGTGCTATCTGGGCTCAGGGTTTGGGAGACAAGTGTTATGTGCATACTTATATACACAGTGGAAATAAAACTAAATTGTTGTTCTTCTCTTCCTCCATAAGAATTGTGACACGTATTAGAAATTGACTAGGTATTTGGTATTGGAGAAAACTCTTGAGAAATGACAACCAAGAAAAGAAAAAAATGGATCATCAAATAAAACAATGCAAAATTCTTATGTGGCTTAGCTGCCTTAATTTGATTCTGTTTAGAGAATCAAACTGAACATTCAAAAGGCATGATTTGATTCCAGTTTGTGTTTTAAAATTCAGAAGCAAACCTAATCACTAAGATTCAATCTATAAAGTCTAATGAAGAAACATCAAAGATCCATTTTATTTATTTTTTGATGGCATGAGATAAAAATAATAGGGATAAATAGGCTCTTCAGAGCCTGTTTTTTCTATTGAGGATACCTTCAATTGTTTCACTGCAAGAAAGCTCAGAGGTAGTAGGAAAGTAGAAAAGACATTCTTAAAATTATCCAGCAGGGAACCTGCTGTGCTATTTGAATTTCAAGTGTTTAACTCTGCAACCTAAGCTTCTATTTTTTTTATAGTCACATGTGTTGTTGGAAACACCTATTATCCAGAATTTAATTTTGGATGAAAGCACTGACCTGGGTGCACAACAGAGATTTAGTTAAGGTGGGGAGGGGGGTTTAAGCTCTCTCAGCTCTGCTAGCTGGATTACTCCAAGATACAGCAGGCTTGGGTGGAAGATCTAGTTAAGAGATTGCTGCACTCAGTAGGAATTCCACTAGCAAAGGTTCTTTCAACAATTTTCAGTATTTGCTGATTGTAAAAGTCTCTCTCCCTGAGCTAACTGATCTATGGAGGCAATGACATGGGTGTTTTGTCTTGAAGCACCCCAAAAACTAGAAGCTTGCACTCAACCCGAGTGCCTCAGGGCCTCCAGTTTGTTGTACTGGTCATAGGCCTGTCTTTAGTTTGTATCTTGCAACAGGCTCTATGTTGGATATGATGTTTTGTTCCTTGAAGGAGGCGTCTCTAAGTCTTTTCAGAGACAGATTACCCTTTGGTGAGTTTTAGACTAATAGCTGCTACAAACGTCTGGCAGAAGGGGAAACAAACTAAAATGATCCAACCCAGGCACTTGATATAACTGGTTTCCTGTAGGCACTTGGAGAACATTTGTCACTGTTGTTGTTGAAATCTTGGGTGATCTCCTTGAAAGTCTCACATAAGCAAATCTCCCTACAGCACAACTCACTTGGCTCAACTAGTGGGCCAAGTCCATTTCTTCCTTAAATAGAAAAAAAGAGAGGCAGAGGACTGCCTCTGAAGATGAATGATGACTGCTATTCACTAGATCCGATGTGTAATAGAAACATAATTTCAGACAGCCTTTGGTGTCCTTATCCTCTTGTTACTTTTTTGTCACTGCTTTCACTTCTCCTTTGTGTAAAATAATCAGGAGGAGAAGCTGTATTCTGAATGAAGATGACAAAAAATACAGTAGGTGACAGAGAGAGGGAAAAAGGAACTGAGAACATGCAAAATCACACTGGCCAGCCATATGAACACAGAAGCTAGTTGGTCAAACTCCATGTTTCTTAGATTTCTATCCCACTTTCCACTTGTGCAAGCTAGTAATTTTAATAATTAAACTGAATATATTAAGATTAGTAAAGATACACATTGGCCAATAGCAGAATGTTGCTTACAATCTCTAAATCTATAGAAATTCAGACCAAATGTATTCTATAGCCTGTCACTGAAACTTTAAGACATATTGTCCCAAAGGTGCTTTTTTCCCAAAAAGGCAACTGGAGTTTTTTTGTGTGTGGGCGGGGGTGGGGGGGGATGTTTAGTTTCTCATCTTCAGTTCAGAACTGAGGAGGATTCTTGTATGAGAAGCGAAATGTTTTCAAAGAAAAAACACAAGAAATCCAGGTTCCCTTTTGGGGGAAAAAAAAGTACCTTTGGGACAACCATGACCTGAAGATTGCAAATCTCCCTAGACATATAGGACATATTCTATGCTGTTTTATACTGACACCTGCCCTTAAGATGATAATGACTACACTTCAGAGATTGTGAAAAAGAATAGTCTGCTGAAAGATTAGATGTTAGCTCTTTCCATGCCCCAGCAATGCAAGTTTTCTGTTAAACAGAGTAATGTTTCAACTGCATTCTTCTCTTCATGGCAACAGAATTCATATACAAGATGTGTGTAAATTATAAGGCTGGAATCCATCATCCTGGCTGCCTTTTATCCACAGCCTCCATGATCAAACTGCAGATTTCAGTGGCTCCTAACAGAAATTCACTTAAACCTCGACATAATACAGTTAAGCATCTTTATGCCAAATTTAATACATACTTTTAATGTGCAACAGTTTTAAAGGTATAAAATGAATATGGCTGGTACCTCCGTTCAGTCAGCTCTTTGTACTACCTCCTATAGCAGAAATAACAGCTTCCAGAAATTTCCTATAGCCACCTGAACTAATTTAATTTACTTGGGAAAAATTGGAAATGGCTCTTCTGAGATTCCTGAAGATAAACTTGCTCACGCTTTCCCAGAGACAGAGAACATAGGATTGTTCTCATTGATTCCAGAGACGATTACTGTTAAAGAAGTAAGATAGCTGCATAAGCTGCAAAAATGTCCGGATGGAATGAACTTTTGCTTGTTCTAGAACTAGTACTAGCTCAAGATCTAGAAATAGATTAGTAGTGCAGCAAATGTTGTGATGAGAACTTTTCCCTAGTTTTACCTTCCAATAAGGGGGCTCATCTAGCTGCAAATCATGGCTTATGGCTTGAATCATGGCTTCTTGGCTTTAATTTTTGAGGTCATTTTTTGTCATTTCTTTTTTAACTTTCTGACAGTTGTGCCAGCAAAGCTATCTTGAGCTCTGGAAGATCACATCATGCAATGCTGCAGAGAGCTCAAATGGTTGAATCTCAGAAACCACAATGAGGAAATGGCAGGCAGGCAGTGAAGCAGAACAGGTGAGTCACAGATTTCGGTGTTGTCAGTGTTCCCTCACCCACCCAATAACGCTTTACACTTTATTTCATGGTGACTGGCTACACATTCTCTTCCTGGTAACTTATACAATAGGTCTTTACCTGAGAATTGGTACAGAATGCCAGGGAAAGGTATGTACAGGTATAGTGCGTCCAAGTAGCATGTCAAAAAGCAAACAACACAAACTAATGTTAACTGTTTCAAAGGGGGAAACAATCAACCTGTCTTGAAATTGAAATATTTAAATGAATACACTGAATCTCATAACAATGAACAGAGAAATTATTTCAAATTGTACTAAAATTGGGAATTCCTTATATGGATCCTCATGGCACGCTTTCCTAACATTGAAGCAGAATTTAGAATATGAGAAAGCAAAATGAACACTTAAAAACAAAGGCCATATGTTGCCGGTCATATTCTACTAAGAAATGTTATTTTTATTGTTGAATGTGCTGACAGTCAATGTTGCATTATTGATCCATGCATATTTATACATGGATTTTATGTATCAGGATGCAGTACTTTGTGTGCATGAAAATGTGTATTAGTAACGCATCTACTTCAGTTAGCATCCATCCCATCTTAGTGGTACATAAATTCATCAGTTGGAGATTTTTTTGAGTTTCTCATTTAATTTCAATAATCTATATCTTAGTTTTTTTTTAAGGGATATCTTTTACATTTTGCTAACAATTTCCCCCAATATGGCTTTTGCAATCCCACAACAATCATACATTCGCTCTATGTTTGTATATTTCATTGGAAAATTAGGACTTCAGTACTTAAACCTATCTTTTCTTTTCATATTCCAGTTGGGCAACTGCAAAATAATTATAGATAAGCACTTTTTCACCACACCCAGTTCATCAGCTACCAGGCTGGGCAAAGTTTAGATGTACTTTGATTGAGAAAAGTCTCTCTCCTTTTCTCAGTATTCATGGGGAGGCTGGGAATGATGGTTACCTTTCCCATTTCAGTGGAGAAAGAAAGAGAAGCGAAAGTGAGCTCCTCCTTAAAGCTCCAACCTTTTGCTATTGTTTTAGTGTTTTACACAAACACACACACACACACTCACTCACTCATTTAGATCAGTGGGGCAGAATTTACTTTCCTGTTTAGAAGCATTCATCCCTACTTAAAATAATGTTGAACTAGAAATCCCAACTGCTTCAAGACATTTGCAATGTTTAATACTTAAATTTTATTGTTTTGTGAACACATTGAAAGAACGTAAACTCCCATAAGTCCTCCAAAACAGGGTTCTTCTTTCTGCCTCTCTACTTCCCAGCAATTCGGACACTGTGAAGCAAATCCCACCCCCCTCCCACCCCAAAATATCCAGAAAGGAAGTACAGATTCATCCTTAAACCTGACACTCCTGTGCCCTCATTCCGGACACAATACATGCACAGAAAGGCAGTATCATGCAGATATCCAACGACCAACAAGGTATAGGCAGGATGAAGGCTGAGAACTGAAGTAGAGGCTGGAGCAAGGCGCTCAACCTCGGAAGTGAAATGGCCATGCTGGAATCCATATATGGAGATATATAGCTATATAGATATAGGCTTTTTTTTCCTGAACCATCCACCCTACCTTAAACTGGAGAGGAGTGTGGGAAGACTTGAGAAATTATGGGGGCCACTGCCTCACCTATGAACAGGCTGGGAGAATGGATATAACCCAGCCTTACAGGCCTCACATTCTGAAAAAAAAAAAAAAGAATTCACAAACAACATAGCACGGTTTAAATAAGGGGAGAATATGACTGGATTCTCATTGTGCCCTTCCCCTCCACCCATCCCTAGGGGGCATGAGTTCAGGAACACTGGCTGTACTGTAGGTCAATGAAGACCACAAACAGAAGCCAAGAACCAGGACCAATGGGAATGGAACCCTCTTTGGGATTGTACAGAAGCTCTCTCCTCCTCGTTCTAGTGGCACTGTCTGCCAGCTTCTGGCCTCGGTAAGGCAGAGCCCTCTCTCTCTCTCTCTCCTTCCCTTCCTCTCTATCTGCATGGTGTTCTTAGCTTCTTTCTCTCCCATCTGTGGCCTCTACAGGCCCAATCCGAGCATCAGCTGCTGCAAGTAAGAAAATGCAGAAACTTTCCCTCTTGGGTTTACTCCTCACTCTCCAGCTTCAGACTGACACTCCGGATTTTGGCTCGAGGCTGGGCACTTCCGGTTCCCTCTCGTTCCACCTGGCTCTGTCCCCGAGAACGCAACAACTGACTCTGCTTGCGCAGGAAGTCGACCGGAGCAGGGCAGCCGTAACTGCCTTTGCCCAAGGTGGGCCTTGTTGTTCCCTTCGGCGAGTGGGCGAGGGATGCTGCTTCCAGCTGGGCAAGATGGGCAACGTAACCATCTGAAAGGAACTGCAAGGGAAAAGGTTAAGGCAGTTAATGCCTGCTTTTACCTGGCCCACCCATTTCTGAATGAGCCGCAGCCCCTGCGGAGCGTGGGGAGAGTTTATCACAATGTGGTATTTGCACATTTCAGTCCCTCAGTTAGTTGGGCAGGGCAGTATCATGGGCCAATTCCACACCTGGCATTGGCTTTGCAGTTTCTTCACCGCCCGGCCCACAATATAGATCTGGGATGAAGGAAGCCCTAAAGAGCTATAAACTGAGATGTCCTTGGTGGAACCATACGCAGCTACAATAGTGACCTCTGCCTACAAGAAATAAGCAAACACATTTTAGAATTAAACCCCATTCAAGCAAATATACAAGTGCAATAATAATTAAAATACAGAAAGTACCAAATCCATACATTAAAATGAATATTAACACTAATTAACCACCCAAAACCTAGTGAAATTAATGCTGTTTCACACATATGTTATACCTTACACTTAACACGCTTCAGATTATTATGGACCAACCCACCTCCAGAGTTATACAGCCTGTCCTGGCAGCAATGTGAGAAAAGGCTCCCTCCCATATGCCACCCAGCTAAGCAAGACAATGAGGCCTGTACTGCAGAACGTTATAGCAATGTAGAATGTTATAACAGGGAAAGCTGTTCCTCTGAGAGTTGGGCTCTACTATACCATCTCAGCGCCATTGTTCCCTCACTTATCTTTCTCCTGTGGTGGTACTCCTCCAGCTTTTTCCACAAGCCCCCTCAGTTATACCAGAGTAGACTCTCCACTGTACACCTCTCCTGGTTGTGCAAGAACACAAGCAGTTACGTACCTCTTGCTGAAGGCTCTGTAGAAAGGCAGCTTTCTGGCGAAGAGGGTCATGCGTGAGGCCATCACAGAAAGAGACAATGCCATGTGGGAAATTATGCTGGGTAAGCCAAGCCACCACTCTATGCTTCTGCATGTCTGGACGTCCTGTCACGTAGATGATCATGAAACCAGAATCTTGCCAATGCCTATAAAAGCAGAGGGGAAGATAATTATCTCTGGAAAACAAACTAAAAACCTGGTGTTCCCCAAGTATTTCAGGTTACTTCTCCTTAGCACCTTCAACCCTAGCCACTCCCATAACTCCAGCAAAGGGTTACGTGAGTGGTAGTTCATAACATCTAAATTGCCTGCCCCTACCTAGAGTATGAAGATAGAACTGTAACTAGGAGTGATTGTGGGGCCTAATTATGACAAAGCTGTAACAAAAGGGCATGCTGTGTTTATAGCATTTTTGCCTCTCAGTTCCTTAAAGAACGCCCTGTTCAGTCACCAGATCAAGGATCCATCAATGCATGTCCAAATAATACTGCTGAGACAGATTATAAACATGTCTTGCCTCTGGAAAAGTCACAACAGGACAGGGAAGGAATAGTTATCACTAGTACCTTCCTTCATGGTACACTGACACTGAACAACAGAAGTTACTGTGAGGTGAAGAGTTACTGAGTGGCCCATCTTCCTCCCACGGTGAGTCTGCACAAATCCCCTCCATGGCCGCTACCCATATCTTACAGGAGGTGTGGGCAACTACAGGCACAGTCCTCAACGACCACAATTGAGCCCCAAATTTCTGTTGCTAAACAAGACAGTTGTTGAGTTTTGGTTCGTTCAATGACTTTTCTTGCCACTGTTGTTAAATGAATCATTAAGTGAATCTGGCTTCCCCATTGACTGTGCTGGTCAGAACGTGACTCTTGGATACTGTAACAATTACAAATATGAGTCAGTTGCCAAATGTCCAAATTTTGATTGTGTGATCTCAGGGATCCTACAAAGTTGTTAAGTGTGAAAAATAGTTGTAAGTCACTTTTTCAGTGCCGTTGTAACTTTGAATGGTCACTAAATGAACGGTTGTAAGTCAAGGACTGCCTGGATGACCCTCTCACGACCTGTGGACTTCAACTCCCACAATTCCTGAGCCAGCATCCTGGAAGTTGAAATCCACAGGTGGAGAAAGGGCTACAGTTGTACACCCCTGTCTTAAAGCAACCTAATATCATTGAGTTTGCTATGTTGGCTGAGAAATCTACAATTTATGGTCCAACATTTAGAGGAATTCTCCCTCACTGCAAGAAATTTCATTTTTTAATTTAGAGTTTATATAAAGACATCCTTTTATTTGGTTAACTATAATGATATTGAAAACAAGAAAAAGAATCTGCATTCTGTAACAAATGCATATAATGTTGGTATGAATCCAGTTTGATTCATAGAAAAACTATCAATACTCAACTATCAGACTGTCTACTAAAGTTGAGAATGTCAGCAGGCATGCTTCTCTCTTCATTTTTCATAAAAAGAACAGTGATAGTTGGAATGCTATTTTAAAGTAGAAAAAAAAAAATCCAGTTGCTTTAACAAAAGCTTCTTCCAAGAAATCCATTTTGACAGCACATTGGCAAGCACAAATATGGAAGCTGGCAAGTGTGAAGAAAAACAGCAGAACTATTTCCAATTGGTGCTTTAAATAGCTTTTCTGTTACTGTGTTACTTATTGAACATCTTTTAAAAAATATTTGCACTTAATGGAAAAAATAATTAGGCTAAGTATTGGGAGAAAAAGTTTTACAGAATGTGGAAACATTCTAGAGAGTAACTCAGTTGAGGAATGTAACATATATAAGAATTTCTCTGTAGTCCTGGTACAGATTTTGGAGACCTTAAGAGAAACAATAGATCAGTTGGTTCAAAGAAATACAAGGAGTCTCTGAGGAGCGGTATTCACCTACCTTACCACATCAACAGCACCTGCTCGCACCTTGGGGTCACTGCCCATAATGGAGACACTAGCTGTGAAGGAGCCATCAATACTAAAGACGACACAAGGTGTGCCCTTTGCTACCACTGTCAGAAAGCATTCAGCATAGGTGTGATCACCTCTGTGGGGAGACAGAAAGGTGTCAGCCCAAAAGCAAATATTTCTACACACTCAGAATCAGAAATGCTCGACTTCTGCATTCAAACAAGCCATGAAGATAGAAGCAAGTGAGGGTGGTTTCCCCCCCAACCACCACTATAGTGTAGAAAACCAAAGAAGGAAAAAGCCGAGCAGTTCAACTATTAATTAGAAACCGGCAGAGATCCTGCGGTGAAGTACACCTCCAAGCACCCCCCACATCGGCCATGCTGATCAGGGCTGCTGGGAATTGCAGTTCAGCAAAGTCTAAAGAGACACCAGTTGCTTACTTTCACTAGCAGGCAACTGGATTGTAACAATTGAACCTGTGTGCTAAATAGTTGTCAAGGCCAAATTCGAACTATTCTGTTCCAGAGGATCGCATCCCACAATCAAGTGCTAGTAATATAAATAATTTTGTAGTGCATTATGGGCATGTGCGTATATTGTCTTACAAGCTTTCCTGGATAGAAGAGAATATCTGGCACAGAGGGGGCTGCCCAAAAGATCAAGCACAGGAAAGGATCTACCATGCATTCACCTCACCACCATACGGATAGGGTACATGCCAATGCCCAGCATCTTCTCTTCAGGAAGGGTGTAAGAAAGTCTTCCGCTACCACTTGTCACTTCTGTGCCATAATGTACCCATTTCCCTGACAATGGCTGTGCCATGATGTAGATATCGACCTGTAAAGAAAGATCAAGGTGGTGTTCACCGTGCATATACTGTTATACTGCATTGATAGCCACAAATTAACACCTTGAAATTGCTAAATTACAGCTGTTATTACGAGGAAAGAGCACAAAGCCTTCCTTCAGTCCCATCCTCTTAAGTTGGTTTTTAAAAATCCATTTTCTACTTATAAACTTTTCATATTCATTCCTCTGAAGGAGGTAGGCAAAATTCCTATATTTTTTATTTATTTCTTCTACCTTTTTCTTACACTTCCGTCCTTCTGGAAACCGTCTATTCTTTGCCTTCTCAAAGGTCTGTGGAGTTTTCATATTACAACTCCAACTACATCTACTCCATTTTGCCTGCAAATTATTTTCTGCTCTTAGGATACAACACTTGCTGTTTACCAGAGTTTTAATGTGAATGGCTTCCTTTAGCCTCCCCTCCTCAACCCTCCCTCCCCCAATTCATTTTAGACTGCTAGCTTATATTATGGATGAGCGCCAGGCTCCCATCATTAATGGCTTCAACGCAACTCTAAGCCCAGAGAAATGAGGAATTCGCACTGAGGTGATCTGAAAACTTGTTCTATGGTAGATCTCCTGACAACAAGGCAGGTGACTCGGTCACTTAAACACAAGAACTAGGGAAGTTTTCCCAACAAACCTAAGAATCCCTCTGGAGGCCACATTCTATCCCATGGTCTTGGCTTAGCTTTAAATTTGTAGTTGCAACCCTACTTCTTTCTGTTCCCCTCCTTAGTCCCAGGAAAGCCTTGCCCTTGGTCCATTATCAGTTCTTCCTCCTTCTGCCTTGAAGGACGGGAGGAAGAGCCACCACCAAGACAACAGTCAGATAAAAAGAGCCTGAGCTCCAAGGAAATAACCCAAGTAAACATCTCAGTAAAACCCCTCCCTCGTTCACATGGAATATTCAGACTTCCAAGTTTCAGTTGCTACAGCTGTTACAATAAAAGTAGTAATAGCCCACATGACATTGGTTCCCAGGTGTGGTGTACCTTAAAGGACTGAACAGCCATTCACAAGCGAAAACACTTTGCATAATATTTACATGCCCACCAGGAAAGAGAAGGCTTATAACATGTAATGCTGCTTGCTCGGGTTCGTGCCAGCATAACACCTCAGCCCTTTCATTTGTCCTGGTAAATCAACCCTAGAATTAAAACCTTGGTTACCTTCTCTCCAGTGAGAGTTACCACATCAAGTGGACCATACATGAAGCGCCCACTAAGGACTTGGGGTCGTCCCTCACACACTATCGCATCACTGGCACGATGGTTTGCTGTAACATTCTGGGAAACAAAAAGCCAGACATTATTTATTAACCTCATCATTGCAAAACTGGACAAGGGGAGAATTTCTCAAGAAATGGATGACTGCAGTGAGATTGCAACAGAGTTGGTTGGAGAATTTAAATACCTTGAATCCCAACTCACGAACGGAACTCATGCAACAACGAAGAGTTGTTTAGAGCAGGCAGGAGAATCTTACTACATAATAGCTATCTGTTCCTCTAGCTGCATTAGAAGGTCATTTGTGGGACTGAATAGGTCTTCTTTTTCTTGGTTGTGCCAATTTGATTAACTATATATAAGGCTATAGTAAAATCAGCTGTCATAGGAATTATAGAGATATCTTGTTATTGAGTTTTTCCTAGTAATAAAATAACCACCATTATGTTCCACTAGAGAAAGCAGCTTAACAAGTTTTATGTACTATGAGTGAATGAATTTTCATCCTACATTTAGCACTATGACCTTACATTTAATTTGCCAATAGCTTGTGTTTTAGGTGTCAGTGCTCACAACCATCACATCCCATAACAGCTTTTTGCTAATTCATTTCAGGGGCCAAAGCTGAACCTAGAAAAATTTAAGATGTTATCAAAGTGAAATAACTCTCCCATTCAATAACAAAAACCTAATGCATTACACAAATAATAATACCTAAGTAAAATCAGATTTTGGATTGCAACAACAGTATGTTGTTCCTTCAAAATCAAAACGATTGTTCTAATGTTGAGGGGAGTTAAGGCAAACAAAGTGAGATCAACACTGGTGATGGATTCAGGAACATTATGAGTAGAAAATGGATAGGATAGGATAGGATAGGATAGGATAGGATAGGATAGGACAGGATAGAATAGAATAACAGAGTTGGAAGGGACCTTGGAGGTCCTCTAGTTCAACCCGCTGCTCAGACAGGAAACCCAGGAAAATAAATAGGATCAGATTGTGTATCTTCCTACAAAGCCAGTAGAGCAACCTCAGACAGACCTCAATATGTGCGCTGAAAAATAAAAAAAAGGGGAGGAAAAGACACCACACCACCCCCAAAAAAGGCTCAGAGAAGCCACAGCAGGTTCGTACCCGGATCTTCACTTGCGTGCGTTTGCGCTGCCATTTTTCACGGGGAAATGCTGGGCTGTAGATCGAACTCTCCTCATTTTCAGTCACTTGATGCTGCTCCGTCTCAATCACCTGCAATCAGAGACTGTAAATTCTAGGCCATGAAAAATAACCAAGCAAAAAGACCACTTTCCAGATTTGCCCTACGTTAACATGTAGCCAGTATTTAATTTTCAGCACTTAGATTGCTTCAAAAGCGGACAAGGCAAGCAGGCTTCTGCTCCAGTGGTATTCAATTATTTTTACCAATGGTTCTGTGGGCGTGGCTTGGTGGGTGTGGCAGGGGAAGGATACTGTAAAATCTCCAGTCAGAGGTGGAATTTTCCAGTTCTCCGAACTACTCTAAATTTCTGCTACCAGTTCTCCAGAACTGGTCAGAATCTGCTGAATACCACCTCTGTTCTGCTAGCCTTGGCAGAATAGTGCTGAGATCCCTATTATCTCTGAGGCACTGCTTCCTGGTATTTTTCCAAATGCAGTTTTTGCTGAATTAATGAATATGGCATTTAATCTATAATGGGCAATACAAAATTAAGGGCCACATAGCAATGTACAAAATTGCAATTTTGGGAGAAGCCAAAGTTTTAAAGGTCACTGGTGTTTTATTATACCCAACAATGCCAAAAGGTGCAGCATAATGCAGTAAGTAGAGGGGTATTCACAAAATCTGCTTCTTTGTTGTTGCAATGCATAGCTGCATGAACACCTGTAGAGTTATAAACAAATGTTGGCTTCAAAATAAAGCCAAGTAAAATGTTATAATTCTGTGAGTGGTGGGAAATTGTGCAGTGGTTTTATGCCCTGTAACGGCCTGTGCAATTACAGTATATTCCACACCTGCAATTCCACACAGCAGAATCTAACTTTAAATATAAAATTGCATGCATATTGAAGCCTACATTTGTGTGGATGTATGCAGAAAAGCAGCAAAACAGGCCTCCCCCACCCCCCGCAAGCGTTTTCCTGCTTGCAAAACATTTTTTTTCCTGTTTGAGATTCAAGAAAAGATAGGGAAAATACTAAAGGTATTATGATTTTTAAAAGATTTCTGCGGATAATTATACTTTTATTCGATTAGAAAATAGGAAGGAGAAATATAAATTCTGCTAGCAGAGTAGAGTGGGATGCGTATCGTGGGTCTTACGAGGGGGCACTGGAATAAAACCTAGGGCAGTTGGGCAATTGAGCCCAACATTTCTGTTGCTAAGCAAAATATTTGTTAAATGAACTTTGCCTCGTTTTACAACTTTTCTTGCCACACATAGTTAAGTGAATCACTGCAGTTAGTAACATGGTCGTTACGTGACTCTGGCTTCCCCATTGACTTTGCTTGTCAAAAGAGGATCACTTGAACCCAGGACACTGAAACAGTTGTAAATACATGCCAGCTGTCAAGTGGCCGAATGTTGATCACGTAACTATGGCAATGCTGCTGCAACAGCCGTAGGGGTGAAAAACGGTCATAAGTCACCTTTTCAAGTGCCATTGACTGCTTTGAACAGTGACTAAGTGAATTGCTTTAAGTTGAGGGCTCTCTGGACTGCGGTGCTTTTTCACTTCTCCAGGAACCCAGACAAAAGGTCTTTCACTTTGAGATGGAGATGCTAAGAATTAAGTGTAGGATGTTTGGAAATCTAAGCACATCGTTTAGCAGCTAAACTCTGAGTCTCAGAACTCATCTAGACCTGTCCTGTGAAAGTAAAATTTAGCCACCAAAGCACACTCCATTTCTATGCTTTCTCCCTTAGACTCTTCCAAAGGAGGATCCTGCATCATTTCAAAGGCAATTTTCGCCATGGTCAACAGATGAGCCAATATATTTCCAACTCAATAATGTGAGAAAATTCCTTCCTTTATTTTTCATGAGAAATACTCTTCCCCTTTTTGCATTTAACAAGGTATACAAGAGTATGAGGATGTCACAGGGATGTATCTAGGTCAGAGGTCTCCAAACTTGGCAACTTTAAGACTTGTGGACTTCAACTCCCAGAATTCCTCAGCCAGCCATGCTGGTTGGGGAATTCTGGGAGTTGAAGTCCACAAGTCTCAAAGTAGCCAGGTTTGGAGACCTCTGACCTAGATACTTTGCTTGACAGCCTGAAAGACTATCCCAGATCATCTTTAAGCTGCTTTTGAGGGAAGCTCTCTCAGTTGCCTCTGATCAAATCAAACAATTAAAGGAACCAGTTCCACAGCACATACACACTTATATTTCTCTCTTGCTTCCAATAGCCCACCTGGCGTAAGATGAAGGCAGCCACATCAGCGCTTTCCCAATAGCTGGCATGGAAAAGGTGAGGCAGGGTGATGGTGGGAAAGGCCGTGAGTGCCTCGGGGCAGTAGAGAGAGTAGTCGATGCGCTTTGAACCCCACCAACGATCCAGAACTAGACCAAAGGGGAGGAGAAATCATATTAGCACCATCCCATGAAGGTGCCCCTATCTTTTTTCCCCCCTTTCTCCTGTAAAATGGGTAACAAGTTCCTCGGCACATTTAACTGCTTTCACTGGTTATCCTTTTCTAGTATTTCTCTATATTTTGCCCTTAAAAAAATAATATAAAGATACAAAATACAAGGGAAAACATTTCCTGAAAAAAAAAACAGTGGAGGAATTCCCCGTGTGCATTAATGCATTGTATCTTTCATCCTATAGAGCTATATAAAAACTTTAAAATATTAATACAGATATAGTGGATCCATCAAAGCAATTAGTCCTTTGCAGATATTAGTATACTCAAGATAGAAGCATTACGTTACAGTGACCAGGACCTCAAAATATTTGACAAAACAGAAATGAACAATGCATTTTAAAAAAGCCACCAAAACATGTCTTAAAGTCACAACGTGGGAGATTATTGACTTCTCCAGACGGTTAGGGACAATACCGACTAGCAGCAAACCATATCCATATTGTGACATATGCTCGAACAGAATTATAGCGAGGAAGCTCATTCCCAAGGTAACGTAGAGTAAATACTGCAACATCTATTTCTCTTCAGCAAGTTAATGCTGCCTATGTGCATAATAAAAGCAGAAGGAAGCAATAGCCAAAGGAGGTGACTCTAAGTGAAATCTAGATCAACAGCAGCTGGTGAACAGTTTCACAAACACTCTAATGAATATTTTTTCAATTTATCCCGTCCCCCCCCCAATCACAAAAGACTCAAGGATCAAAGGGCACTTGCCATTAAATACATTTTTAATTTTAAGCTGCAGTTGCCTAAAAGGGCAATTAGCATTAATTTCTAAGCGTCAGTACAGATATGGCAAAGGAATTCAATATTCTATTGCTCCACTGGGGTCCCTCAATGGAAGCCATAGCTTTGTTTTTAATGATTAAATTCTGATGTACATCAGTCTAAAGACTAAAGACTGGAGTTTAAAAGAAACACACAAACCTCACACACCTAATGCAAATATTCTTTTAACATCATATCTAGTTTGATGCTAGTTATCAAAACGTCTGCAGAAACTTTTAAAGCTATTTTATAACATTCTGTTCCAGTGGCCAGAAACTGAAGTGGCTCAGCTCTGCCCAGAACTACATTCTTAATCTCCATAATGGCTCTTGGATGTTTCTGAGCACTCCAGAAGTGACACAAAGTGGCCCAGTGTGGCCAAGCTAAGGCAACACTGTGGAATTTGGGTTTTCCACTCAATGAACAAGTATTTTCTTGGCACCCGAGTAAATTGCAACCTTTGCAAAATGTACTCATTTGCTTCACAGAAACAAGAGCCTTTGTTCAGATTTCTGTCTGAATCTTCAATGAATCTATTCAAGGAGCAGGCAGTTCATTCTGAATGGCTGACATGAAAGAACAGCTTTATACACCCGTGTCGGGAATATAAGAGAGACACAGAAAAGACATATAGCTTTCTAGCGCTTCAACTAAATAAGTAGATGATGACACATTTTCTAATATTTATTATTTGTAACGCCTAAAGCAATTAAAGCAGAACTCAGCCTGCCAAAAATAAGAATTTTTAAAAGAAAATAATGCTTTTTAAATGTAGAAAACCTGTGGTAATCTTTCCTATCAGCAAATGGATTCATAATAACCAAATGGCCCGCTAAGCTGACTAAAACAAACAAAAGATGCATAGTCAAATCTGGCTTTGAGGAAATTAGTATAAAAAGGCAGCAAGTAACTCACTCTTAACAACTTCATTGGTGCTGGTTGCAGTGCTGTCACTTGCAGCTCCCTCATTTCCTTTCCAGAAGCCCCCAAATGCACCTGTTGGAGTGGGTGGTGTCACAAGGTCTAGCTCACTCACAAAGAGGGAAGAATGACTCTGCAAGGCGTCGGCTAGTTGAAGGAGAAACATAAGCGGAGGTGAACACAGTGATGGCATATTTCCAGTCCTCCACTACTGTACTGCAGAATCAACCTTTCCTAAATTCATTGCTTCCAGCTGTATTGGAACTGTATTTCTCATAGCTTCTTTTGGGGAATTAACTTAGCAAGACGGCAGAAGGTTGCCATTCCTCAAAAAGGAAGTCTGTACATGTGCACACACATATATGTACATCTCATACACACGCAATATGGCAATAGTTTCAATCATGACATGGTTCCTGCGATGTAGTGGGAAGAAAAGCTGGATTAGGATCAGAGACTAAGATTAAGCTCAGTCACTCACCTCTCAGCCCAACTCATTCAGTGGGTTATTTGAGGGAAAGGAGTGCCAAGTATGCTGTCTTGAGCTGCTGAATGACATGTTAATATAATATATGTATAATATTATGCAACATGTATATAGTAAACACTGTGATTTGGTGTTTCTAGTCAATTCTTGGACTCTAATGTTTCTATGGACTTTCTCCTACAATACTACTCTCTCTCTAGGCTCCAATTCCTCAAGAAATACTCCTGGCTGAACTTCCTCTCGGCAGATATCTCAACCCGACACAACATGGCAGGCAAGCTGGAAAGGCTGCATAGCATGGCAGATAAATGCAGAGCATTCCTTCCAGTTAGAAGCACATCTGCATTTCCTCATAATTTATGCAGTATTCTAAAAGTTCTCTCACACACATGTACATTTCCTTTCATGTATATATTCCATCTACCTCTATCAATTACACAGGAAAGTAATTAAAACATAGTTCTAAAAAGAAAAAAAATGGAACAAAATTAATATAAATTACACATTTCTACTCAGAAGTTTCTAATTTGTACTGCTGACAGCTAAAAAAAGAAACAGAAAGGAAATTCCCCTCCTATCATTATAAATGACTCAATATATATTCTGAGAAAGGAAGTAAACTTCCTCCTTGGCCCTGACAGATAAAACCTTTCAAAAGCTGCTGGTTGATCATTAATATATGGAAGAATTGTAGAAGAAACTCCCTCTGAACAGATCTGGCATAAAAGGAGAAACGCTACTTTAACAAACACTGTCTCATTCATGGGCTAGGGGTCCAAAGCAGGTAATGTCACGAGGACACCAAAAGCAATACAGATTCTGTCACAACATGTTTCTGTCTTGGTTAGCCTCCAGTGCAGAAAGGTCCTGCAATCAATCAGCACATGCAGCAGAATTAGTGGTGGTTATCACTTCAGACCACAGAGATAAGAAATTTTATGTCCTTCCGTATAACATTCCCTTACAAATAGAAATCTATTATTCAGCGATGTCTACTTCACACCCTTACCACTTGCTCCATGCTGATGTTCAATGCAAGGAGAAAACATTTTATTATACCTCTACTGCAAGATAATAATTAGGAAGCAAGGCTAGTGACTAAGTGATGAAAGAACAAGCACTGTCAGGCTCCTTCTCTTCCTAAATTCTTTCCCTTCCAAACAGTCAAGCACTTACAAATTGCAATTTCAAATGTGGTTGACCTTTTGCTTGCTTTCCTCTTTGTCCCTCTCTGTTCCCTTCTTCCGTGTCAGCTTAAATAAGCCACCCTGGGAGCCTTTCCACTTAGAAATAAATACAGCAACTACAAATAATATGAACATGTGACATCTTCCCAGCAAAGGGCTAAAAGAACATGGCTGCTCTACCAAATTCCTCTATTGAATTAAGGGGCTGACTTCAGAGAGTTCCTCCTTGTATATTATTCCCCCTCAGTTCCCTTAAGCATATTGCTGAGAACATAGAACCCCGTATTATTGAACAAAACAACGTCTCTTAAAACATACATTTTACTTTATTTTGTGTTGTACATTTAAAACAAATGCACCACCGTACTCAGTAATACTATAATCCAGAGAACCAAGTCTTGTGTTCTGCTGTTCCCTAAGTGCAGAACCATATCTCAAACATCCCCCATCCCTTACACTATAGCCCCAGTCTCCCACTTTCATATTTCCAAAAGAAAAGAAGACACAGAACCCACGCCAAGGCTCCTTCCAGTCCATTATTTAGTACCTGACCTTCTCAGTTTTTCCTCACCTAATAAAGTGGACGAACCATCTCCCAGGGGATATTTCTGATAGCGGGGGACCCCAAAAGGAGGCACAGCATGAAACTGTTGAGCTAGCAGAGGTTCCAGGCGGGAGGCACAGGGGTCAGCAGCATGAAACAAGTTATAGATCTGTTCGCAGGACGGCCGCATGTGAGCCACTGAAAGACGCAAACGACTGTGTAAATTACTGAGAAAAGCAGAAAATGTGATGAAATGCAGAAAGATGGAAGAAGAAGAAAAAAATCTCTGTACCATCCAAGGCGGGCATTACTGTCTTACGAAGTGCAAGTACCAATCCCAGAGGGGAGCCAAATAAGAAAAAACCAGACACTTTAAACTCCAGCTTCCCGACCATGCTAGGGCCTTCAAAAGTCTCCACCAATGAAGATGAAGAGTTACTGCTGCGTCGAGGGTCTCCTTCTGTTTCTGAGGCAGGCACGCTAGACTGCAGGCTAAAAACAAGAGGCGGGAGGGCAATCATGTCCCTGCCAGAAAATACAAATAGCTCCCAACAGTCAAGAAATTACATTTGTCCATTTACTTTAATTTCTAAAAAAATTAAGGATGCATGATGGTAAACAGAAAACCAATAACAATTAGAAAAAGTAAAGGGAAGAAATGTAATAAGTGCACAACACTTATTGGGTGGAAATTAACATTAATGACAGAAATATTTCAGTTGATTCAGAGTTGCTGAACTACAATTTTCAGCCTCCTTTTTGTTGTTAACTATAGACATACAGCATTTGGATCTGAAGTGAGAAAGAATACCGGGAATCCAGGAGGGTCACATTTACTGTAGCGTTGTGTGAATGAGTTGTGTAAGCCCTAAGATTTTAAGGAACAGCCACCCAGCACAGCAAGAGCATCTGTGTTAGATCCAAAGCACCTCTGCCTAGTTTAGATCTGTACACTGCTCATCTCCAGTGATCTTTACAACATGATTACCACACAACTTCTTATACAACTAAAGAATA
This sequence comes from Notechis scutatus, assembly GCF_049901735.1. Classification (NCBI taxonomy): domain Eukaryota; kingdom Metazoa; phylum Chordata; class Lepidosauria; order Squamata; family Elapidae; genus Notechis; species Notechis scutatus. The sequence continues at coordinate 230,010,723 of NC_142009.1, forward strand.
GCCATAGCTCTCTTCCAAAATTCTACCTTTCCAGGGAGATCATTTGGGATGATTCCCATGAAGCACAACAAAGCTCTCTTCATATGTTGCTTAACTACCACTCTCAGGTTTTTTTTTTATTATACGCCATCAAGTCAATATCACCTCCTGGTTACCAAACAAGCAGATTACCAAACAAGCAGGTCAGATTATAGGAAACCAATACCTAGTAAGTCATCTTGGCTTTATAGCCTTGGATTCCTTAATCTCTCACCTGGACAAGATTTGCTGCTGTTGTAAAGAGTCACTCTCTGGAGCTACACTGTCACAATATTTTGGAGTAGTAGGAAGTACTCCTGGCTCAGGACTGGCCCGGCCAATCCCTCCCGATGTTTCCGGCTTCTTGAGCAGTGGATCTCGCACCACAGACGTCTCTGGAGTCAGGAGATCAGCATTCTGGAAAGAAACATGGAGTGCTGAGAAGTTTCTCTTTTGCTCAAGAAATTAGAATGCCTTTTCTTTAGGCAAAGAAGGGTAGAATATGATCACAGGAAAGTTACCCATATTATTTTGCCAGAATTTAATAGCAAGCTGATGAACCGTCTTCCATGATTGGTGGTGAAGGAGCTACCAAAACAAGCATTATAAAATTCCAACAGCCACAATATGTTTCTTTTAGGAAACCAAACCATGACAAAATGTTGCCCCTCCTGTGAAGCTATCCCTCTATTAATCAGCCCTCAGGATTTGAAACAGCTGTTCTACTACTGATCTACTACATTATATTCTAGAGCAGACATAATTGGGCAGTTCATCTCTAGAATGAAGTCAGAAGAAAATATTTCTCCTCTTCATCTATTTTCAGTTCATCTCGTCAGTATGTAATTAATTCATCCATTTTCCCATTTCAGAATTCGGAAGGAGAATATTGTCCAAAGGTAAGGAGGGCTATCCCCAGGGCTCAGGAACTGACCATACTACCACGACGGCTGCTCCCATGACTTCCTGACCCACCAGCACGGCTGTGGCAAAGAGCATCAAAGGCCAGGATACCCCCAACACAGTCTCCAATCAGCAGCACCTGTTGGAAGAGATAAACCTGGATTGCTAATAGAAGAAACTCAAGGCATCATCATTTTTTTTTCTTGTCAAATTTTCAAGCAAACTAGAAAGGATCCAAAAGATATATTCTACCTATTTTCTACAATGGTTATGACTGGAGTAGCTGAGGAGGTCTTCAAGAATTTATATTCAAAATTGCTTTGCTCTACACCGTGTTCAAAAAAACTACCAGGAAAATATAATGCAAATTAGAGCATTTCCCAAACTTGTCAACTTTAAGATGTGTGAACTTCAACTCCAAGAAGTCCCTAGCTAGCCATGGCATTAGAAAATTACTAATTTACTAATTATTAAATTAGAAATTTTCAAAGTTCTAATTCCGCATAGTGCACAATCATTGCATGGTCAGATGGGAATAGGCTCCTAGTCCTTAAGGTTACAGGGAAATACATAACCTTGAAACCATAAGGGATTTGAAGACTTCAATTGCTATGATTGTTACGGTGGTCTCAATCATCTTGTAAATGTTAATGTTGCAGAAAGAATGGATCTTTGTAATATATTATCCCAGAGTTTTCTGAATTATTTTTTCAATAAACATCACAGCTCTATTTCAAAAGGAAAAAAAATTGAACAAGAAGTAGATCTAAATGTTTGTTCCACTGGGTCATATGGGCACATAGGAACTAAAGATCCTTTCCCCCCATGTTCTAGATTTCTGCCTTCAACTTCCTATAGAAGCTCTAAAAATTGCCAGCAATCTAACCTGACCACAGAAGCCCATGCCATCAGGGGAATGGATGAAACTGGCATAGGCCTGGTTGGTGCGGGAAATGACTGTTGCAACGGCACTCTGATAACTGCTCGAGGAGGTTGCAAGCAGAGGCAAAGCAGCAAGTGGGATGTGATCTTGGCTACTGGATAGACTGTCACCATCGTGGCTGTAGGGGCTGAGTCTAGGAAAGACGAGTTGAAAGAAACGTCAAGACACAATCTAAAACAAAGGCATGTCTTTATAGAGATAAGAAACTACCTCCCATGTATAATCACCCAATGACATTTTTTAAAATATACATGTCTAGGGACTAAAAGACCAATCATCTACCGTGCCAGTGACAAAAGAAGGCATTCTCCATATTCAGCTTAAGAAATGGCCATGGGCCAACAATCATTTGAAATTAAGACCTGTAGTAAGAGTTTAGCCCAAAATCCAGAGCTATGAACAGCTGAAGGAAGAGAGCCTAATTCTGAAAAGATGGAACAGAACTTCCTTAGAAAGTCCTGCCCAGCAATCTCTAGTGTTTGCCCAAAACACTTTACCTTCTAGGGTATTCACTCTGAGTGGTACGTCACATACTTCAAAAGTTTTTTACTTGGCTCTACTCTACTCAAGCTAGTGCAAAGAACAGGTCTCATATTTTTTTCTAGACACCAGAACAACAAAAACGCCTATTACTATTGATGAAGCAGGTACCACTGCCCTCACTAAGCCCCTTCACACTCGAGGTGCCTGTAATTCTTGTTTTTTCAGGCAGCCAACCAAATAGCACTACTCGCATCAAGTCTTCAGCAGCTCAAAAAACCATGCTTCCTACTTTGAAACCAGGACATAGGCAGCAGCGCAGATCGGTGGACAGGGCACTAGGCGTAATGCTATGTGCCCCAATGCTTCAGGAAAATGTAGCCGGGTGACTGAGTCCAAGGTAGCAGTGAGTGTATGCACATCAGCCTGTTTGGAGCCTGGTTCTCCTACACCCTGGTCTAGGATGTTGCCACTGTGGAGGATCAGGAAAAGGGCATGAATACGGCACGTCCCAAACAGCCCTTCTGAGCCAACCTATGGAAAGATACACAAGGCACTGTGAGGATGAAATCTACTGATGGAGATGGCACGTTATCATCCAAGGGGGGAGGAGTTAAATGTGGCCACGTATTGCAGCCAAGGATATGAAAAATTGGCTAACGATATGACAACAATAATCCTGTAATAATCACACGCCCTCTCCGATGGCTTGGGGCCACAATAGTCGAAGGCAGTGAAACAGGAATGCTGTGTTTCAGGCATGGGTTCCCTCACCTCTGGTGGGCCAGGTACGGGGGCACCGTCACTATCTGACTTGGTTGCTTCAGTCACATCAACTGCAAAGGAAATTTATATTGCACTGAGTACAAGGAGACAAAAGGCAAAAGACCAAAGACAGACTCTAGAGGTCAAAAAGGGCAGAAGTCATAGAACATGGAAATTGATTTCTCTTACCTAGAACCTCATCCCGTTCATTGGGTCGCTCCAGAGTATCAAGAAAGTCATTTGAATTCCACTTAGTGATTTCTTTTGCAAACACATCATCACTGTCAGACAAATCCTCTAAAATGAAAAAGGGTTACATGTAGTCTAGTTACTGCAAATACACTGAAATGCCCACCATGGTTAAAAATCAGAGTTAAGAAAGAAGGGATAATTTTTAAAAGAAGAAAGGCACATTAGATGATTGTCTTTAACAGTCCTCCAGATTCATAGGAAAAATTGTTTTCTAGCTTTGCAGCCTATCATCTGTGGAGTCCTTGGTGCTCTCTGAGCTTGGTTGTTTGCTTGCAGACATTCCATTACCCAATTAGGTAACATCATCAGTGAGAATACATGCAGGTCTTGCTCCCTATGTGTATACAGTAGTTTTCCCTGCCAGTTTTGGTAGGGTTCTCCAAAACATTCTCCTTGATAGTTCCTTGATTTTTTTCTGTCCGATTGTCTGATGTTAATTTGCCCTACATAGTGGCAATTATAGTCCTTGCATTGAATATTGTAGATGACTCATTTTTAATTCTTGGGCTATTGGGTCTTTTGGTTTGCTTAAGATGTTTTGGAGGGCTCACAGGTCATCCTTGATAAAGAACTACTTGTTTAACAATGGAAGTTACAATGGCACTGAATGAGGGGTGATAACAACCGGTACTCAAAGTTCTGGCCATCTAAGCAACTCCACAGTCATGTGATTGTGATATGGGTAGTTGGAAACTGGCTCACATTTATAACAGCTGGAAATGTTCCACAATCACATAATTAAAATTTGCAACCTTCCCTGCTGGATACAAAGTCAATGGGGAAGATGGCAAGGAATGTTGCAAGTTGCTTGGGTAAGCCGTCCCCCACCTGCACACTTTGCCTCAGCCTTTTGTGCTCAGGTCAGCTACCCACACACCCTCCCTAAGCTTGTGGTCCAGCTCCCTGGCCATTCATGCGCCCTCCCCAAGCCTTCTTGCTCTCAGGCAGGACCTTCTCAGCCACCCTTCTCATCCAGCAGCAACCATTCCAAGCCCCACAGCATTGGTGCTGTGCCTTGCTGCTACTTGCATAGGCTCCCCAAGTTTTGCTGGATCACGACAAACCTCCCTGGCAACCTCCCACTTGATGGCAGCTGTAGCCACTCCAGACCCCACTGTGCTCATGCCTCCCTGACTATCCATGCATCTTCTTGCTCCCTTTCTCACCTGGCAGCAGCCACTTATGTACTGGCTGGGCTGCTTGCAAGCTACCAGACAACTTTCTGCTGGTTTCCTTACTGAGTTTGCTTGAAAGCTGGTAGGAAGTTGTGAGGTGGTGCCTGCTTAACAATCCACTATCCTCGCTTAACAAAGGCAATGGGAACTACAGAGATTGCTGCAGCTTAGTGATGCACTCACATGATCTTGAGCTTTATGACCATATTGCCCAGTGATGGAAATTCCAGTTAAAAGTACTGTCACAACTTAAGGGCTATTTGTAGTTGGGCCACGTGCTACAGAAAGTTGTTAGGTGGTTGTTTCTCAGATGTTTTTGATATGTGCTTATGCTCCCCATTTTTGTAGCTTCTTCTGGTTGTGCTATAGTGGGTTGAATGATCAGGCACCTTTAAATAAAGTTGTGGGACTATTTTGATGTTGTATAGGTGGTCTGTTTCTTTTTTTGGTGTTGCTGCAGTGCCTTTACATTCATTTGAATAATATTCTTTTATAGCTCCTCTTGTGAGAGGCTGAGTTGTTACTTTGGTAATGGAGGACTTGGGTTACTGTGGGTTGTTGTACAAGGACTGTAAGAGCTATTATGTAGGGCAGGCAGGCAGAAGATTAGCCGAGGGCATCCTTGAACACCAAGCAGGAGTCAAAGACATGATGAAAATTCCTTAATCTCCCAGAATCAACCAGTTTCAACTGGGAAACTCAGCCTATTAGACCAAAAATGCTAGCAAATTCCTGGAAGCTTGACATTCAGACAATTCAACTATCAATAGACATATAGTGATAAACCACATTTACATTAAAAAGATGCAATATAAATGCAAAGAAGGTAACAAAAAGACAAGAATACTTCCTTCCCAGCAGCCAAAACCCAGATAAGGATTAACACCAGGCAAACAATACCCTAATCAAGGAACTACCAAAAAACAAACAAACATGGACACAACCAAATTGGCAAGGCAAGCTACTGCATGTAAACAAAGAGCAAACGGCAGACATACACTGTTAATGTTACCTAAGTGGATAATGAAATGTCTGCAAGTAAACAACCATGCTCAGAGAGACCAAGAACTCCATAGTTCAATGTGAGCTACATATCTAACCAAGTTCAATATATGAGCTAATACATATACATATATGTATACCTATACGTATTATCTCCTCTACTGGAATCCATCATCTGTAAGTAGTAATTTTAAACCCCTGGAATTAACCTTTGGGATTCACAAAATAGGAGTAAAAAAGACTTCTATCTAAAATTATTAAAAGTTATTGACCTCCCTGTTGATAATAGTGGATTGGACAAGGGTTGGTTTGATGGAAGGTAGCTTCCTGTATTTCCTATGACACTTGCTCACCATACACATACACACACACACAAACCATGTGCCTTTAATAACTAAGCTATGAACCTTTTCGTAGTCTTTTCTTATATGGACATACTATTTCTTTTCAAAGAGTAAGCATAAGAGTTCTGATCTTCCCTAACCATATAAATTCATACAAATCCAACTTTCAATACATACGTAAAGAGTTAGTTCTTACAGATGTTTCTACATAACTGGAATCCCAAGTCTTGGAACCAAAAGCAGCTACCTGCCATCTACAAATGAGTCTGAGCTCAACTCTTCTCAGAAACAAAATGCCCTGTAGAACCATGCTATTCATATTCAGTGATACGAACCATGAGCATCAAAAAATTCCTCTTCGGAACTGTTCTCGGAGTCCCGTGCAATATTTTGCATCCGCCATTCTGATAAATTGTGTGGAGACACCGCAACTGCAGAGACATATCAAGTGAAATCATGATGACCAAGAAAGCTTAGTACCAACAGGAACACTACATTACAGGAATTATGATCACTGGAATCAATAGTATAGTATGAAGTTTGCTTTACTGTCTCAATTTTCTGAATTTGCAGAAAACTGCAGAAAGTCCTTAATTTTTTACAGACAAGAAAAGAATAGGAAAAGGAAATAGGTCAGATTACAATTATTAATAGAATCAATTTCACAAAAACTATTCTGCAACAGAACTTTCTACCCTGTATATCAATATCTATTTCCACTTTTTCATGAGTTCTTTTCCTTCTTTAAGTTCCAAACACAAGAAGAAAATTACAAAGAAAAAACAAAAACAATGGTTGCTATCATGGATACTGTAATACACATCCTAACTAATCTTTCTTTAACATGAGTATCAATATTCATAATGCCATGCCTCTGCACAATGCAAAAAAAAAAAAAAGTATTGTATTTCAAATGAGTAAAAAATCAAACAAGTCAAGAACTAGTAAGGGAAGAGATAAAAAATCCTTTGTGAAAAAACTAAACCAACATTACTACCAATACAGGAGTCCCCGATTATAATCTAGAATGATATGTTAGTGAATTTCATCCTTTCTCACAACTGTTGTTCCTCTGCAGCAGTTTTACATCAGTATCATATTATGTTCTATTCTTCTACAAGTTCCTTTCTATTTATTGCAGCGGTCACTCACCAGTATGTTGAGAAGAATATGAGGACCGAGAAGAAGTTGACCACTGCTTTGCAAAGGGATCATCTGGAGAGGAATCAGGAGCCCTCAGGCTATCAACTCTGTCCTGTGTCTCATGGCCACCTAACTCAGTTGGGCATTCAGGGCTGGGCACACCAGGACCTAATTCAGATTCCACACATGTAGCCATCTTCTGAGCCAGCATACGAGCTGTTTCTTCCTCCAACCTTCGAATGTCATCCATTGTGAGATCTATCCATTCGTCCTGCCAACACCAGGCCTGGCGATGAGCTCGCAGCATCACTTTCCGTAGACCTACAGTAGGAAGGCATTCAGGAATCATGATGGCATAGCTCTTCCCAGACACACTGCACTTTGGTTAGTTATAACTTCAGCTCCTCAATACATTAAAAGACATTAAAGTTATTTACTACATGAATGCTTCTTCCAATGCTTTTTAGTAACTTAAAAGGATTACAACCCAGTTCAGCTTTAAAAGAGGAATTCAATTTAGAGAATAAGAGGAGCTAACAGCATTGCAATTCTTTTTTCTTTTCAACAAAGATGCAAGATTCATTTTGGCATTTTATTTACCTTAACCAATACATTTTATTTATTTATTTGCCATATTTACGTAGTCCCCCTCTCTCACATGAAAGTGACTTTGGGAGGCAGATAGCACTTAACAATATAATAAATACTTAAAAGTCACACTTAAAAATAACTATTAAAAAGGCACACAAAAACAAAGGATGATATTAAACCATAGCAAGGGAGCCATTGCAAAATCTCCCTCGTTCCCTGGGACTCCCCAGGACGGATGACATAGCCACATCTTGAGGGACTTAAGGAATGTTGAAAGGAGTGGAGCTAATCTTATTGGGATGTGGGACGCTGCTCAGTGTAATTCCTCTGCTAAAATCAGAAGATATTTAATGTCAAATTAGTAGTCAGGAATGAAGATAATCCATTGAGTTAAATTGAAACCAGGGTCTCTAAACCAATCCACATTATTCACATAATGATGTTGTGGAAAAAGTGAAGTAAGGAACCTAAACTTCTATAGACACATGCTGTACCATCCCACTACTACCACTTCACTACATCCAACATGTCATTAGATAGTTGTGGTTTAGCCTATTTCTCTAATTTCATATCACAAAACTTTATCTTTAACATGATATGACCATTTCTATCACATATGTTTACACTGAAGATATCTCACATTTTTTCAATCAAAACTCTTTCAGAAATCCAGAAATCATTCTCACATTCAAGGAAAAAATACTGTATCCAATTTATAGTGGGATCTTGTCATCCTCATAATCTGCCACCTGTCAGCTATTGCATCCAGGGACACAGCTTAGATGAGCAGACAGCACAGCGTAGCTCATTTTTTTTGTCTGAGAAGTGCTGCACAACGTTGGATGACAATTCCTTTCATGTCAGAAGCTGATTTACATGGATAATCATAAATGTCATTAAGCCTCTAATTACTAGTTACCACCACTAATACTTCTGAGGTCACAGTAGGAAGAGTATCTCTCAAGCAACCAACCAATACATCAAAATCTTTTGGGTGCATTTTTACCTCAAAGGGTAGAATTGGACTAGAGCAGTAGTTAATTAGCAGTACAGAGGAAGAAAGTCCAATTTCTCACCAATTTCAGAGATAACATTTAGAGTTGCCATATGCTAGAAGATTGTAGATCCTGAACAAATGCCTTGTAATTAGCAGAGAAATGTGAAACAGTATTGGTTTTCAAAATGGCAGAGGACCTAATCATTTATTTTCAACTCAGAAAGAATAATTCTCAACATTGTACAACCTAGGTCTTAGAATGTTTCTTTAATATAGGGACCACAAGGGAGGCTTGGAACTGTTATCTTTGGGCCAGTATTAAATCTGATTTTGCATTAAGTAAAGGTAAAGGATCCCCTCGCACATACGTGCGAGTCGTTTCCTCTCTAGGGGGCGGTGCTTATTTCCGTTACAAAGCCGAAGAGCCAGCGCTGTCCGAAGACGTCTCCTTGGTCATGTGGCCGGCATGACTAAACGCCAAAGGCGCATGAAACGCCAAACACCTTCCCACCAAAGTGGTCCCTATTTTTCTACTTGCATTTTTACATGCTTTCAAACTTCTAGGTTGGCAGAAGCTGGGGTAAGTTAACAGGAGCTCACTCCATTATGCAGCGCTAGGGATTCGAACCTCTGAACTGCCAACCTTTCTGATTGACAAGCTCAGCATTTTAGCCACTAAGCCACCGCGTCCCTGATTTTGCATTAGAGTAGCTTTAATGAAATTCATATGAAAAGGGGAACTCAATAGAAAAGGTACTGCAGAAGTATTGCTACCGGAGAGGAAATGGACAACGTGCCTCTGCCAGCACAAGTACAGGATCAATCATCCACTGCCTAGGCATACAATGTGGCGTAAATCAGCTAGCTTCAGTAGGCCAGAGTTAGGGGACCTCTGTCCCTCAAGACATTGCTAAACTACTGTATTACCATGGGCAATATTGGATGGAGCTGCTGGGAGCTTACAGTTCAACATCAGGAAAAATCAAACTATCCACTACTGTCATGGGTTTTTGTTTGCTGAAGGAAGATGAAAAAGAATGGCAATAAAGAAGGTATCATGCTTACCTACATCATGAATGAATTGTTCAATCTTGGACTGCATGCCCCAATAGCGAAACTCCACCTTACAAAGCTTGTAAGCACACATAAAAGGCCCAGTATTTCCACTGTCTAGCCAATCATCTCCCAGAGGTCCACGTCCTGTCTTCACCGAATGGTATAGTCGTGGATCTTCCTCTATCTTGTATTCACTGGGTGAGATGGGATCCCGTACAATATCAATAGTATCTGTAGAGGAGGTTTTGTAAAAAGTGATTAATTGTAGGAAATTAAAATAATCGTACTTGGGTTTCTCAAGTCACTGTTCCTTCTCATTTCAAAATTGCTTCAGATGGTCAGCTACATTCCTGACTACTGCTGTTGCCTGGTGCACAAGTTTTGCCAGGAGCCTGCTGGCTATTCTTTCGCTCCTGGTGTATAACAACAGCATCCCCCAATCTATTGTCCTCCAGATGCATTGGATTTCAACAATGGAATGATGGTTGGGAATTCAAAATGTGAAAGTTCCTAACATCTACATAGAGTGAAGCATCCACAAGGCTGGTGAAGGCTGCCCTACAGCACAGCACTTTATATGCTGGGTGAAAGAGATATCCACTAATTTATACCTCAGTCATTTATTGACCCTAAATATAATCAGATAACCATCATTGTTCAGCCACTCCTAAACAATCAGTTGCTCAGCACAGAAGCAATCATGCAATACTATATTCTGATAACTTAAAAGTAAGAGGAATGGTCCAGTGTTTGAGAACTCACCGACAATCCTTTGCCTGCGCTCTGTAGTATTTAGATTGAAGATATTGGTTTGCTTTCCAGCATCTGGTCGGTAGTAAGTCTCAATCTCAATTGAAAATTTCTCCACAAAGGGGCATGTGTATCTATGAAGAAGAGCATGAAACTCACAGTTCTAGCTTTACCAACTTGGCAAACTCCAACCACATCTTTCAGCCCACTATTGCCTTCCTCTCACCTGGTTCGTGTGTAGGGGTAGGCATTCCAAGATTCTTCCTCCACCTGCAGAGCAGCCTTTGGTAGGAGAGCACGGAACCAGCTAGGAATATGAGAGCCCACATGGTAGATCTTATGTGTATATTGACCACTTCCTCCTGGACCATCATCATATGGTCGGTTGGACAGGATTTCAACCCCACTGCCTTCGCCACTGGATTCCTCACGGCTTTTTTTCTAAGAGAGACATCTTCAGCTTGCAATCTATATCTTTTGTTCTTTGCATCCCTCAACCTGCTTGGTTTTGGTCTTGTTAACCCCAAAACTCCATCTGGTTAAATAAACATGCATCAGCCTGCTCTATTTAGCCAAACTGATGTTACCTGGATCATGTAAAGTTGGGCCACCTGGTATTCGGCCAGGCTCATGGGCAGCAGTATATGATATTCTTTGATCAGCATCTTGACTGTCAGATCCTGTGAGTTGAGACACAGTAGAGGGCAGATAAAAGTGTGCAGCCAACACAGGTATCTATTTGTGGCTGTGGGCCACTTAAAAACATAATATGAAAATGGGATCACAGAAAACATTAAAACAGCCCAAGAAAATTTTGTTTTGGACAACACAGCTTAAAAAAATTAAAAGATATATCTCAAATGCTCACCTATATCATAAAGATTTTTTTGTATCAATCAGATTGGCATGTATTTATTTTTATTCTCATTATCAGAAAACCATCATATGTCAAAATGAAGCATTATATAAGTATGGAAAGGAGCTGCTGGTCAAAAGTAGTAGCTTAAACCACATTTTTACTTCCTCAGATGAGAAGCTGGAAAGAAGCCCCCATCTGACCTTATTTCAAAATCCAACCCACTGGGTAAGTTTCCATAGCAACTCTTAAGCAAATGAGAGGCTAGGGAGTTTCAACATAGCAAAAGCAAAAAATGTGGAAGGGAGTAAAATAATAGCATCTAATGCTCTTGGTCTTTTACATCTTCCTAGACCATGTCAATGGTTCCCAAACTTTGCCTTATTATGATCTGAGAAAAAGAAATTGTGCCATCTCCCACGTGTAAATAAAAGTTTTCCTGAACCAATTAGATAAAATATTAGAGGGGATGGATGAAAAATTAATTTCTAAAATGTATAATTATCTATTAGAATTTGAAATGGCGGAAGAAATAGTTAAAGGCCCAATGACCGCATAGACAAGGAATGTAGGGCACAACATTAATTTGGAAGATTGGGAAAAAGTCTGGGAACAAAATTATAAAATAACACAATCGGTTGTTTATAAAGTAAACCAATACAAAATGTGTTATCGGTGGTATTTGGCACCTTCAAGGTTAGCGAATATGTACCCAAATTTAAATCCGACCTGTTGGAAATATAAGCAAATGAGGGGTACCTTCTTTCACGCTTGGTGGCTTTGCCTAAAAAGTAAAAAGTACTGGAAAAAAAATTAGAATTTGGATAAAAGAAATTACAAATATACGACTAGAATTAAGGCGGAAATATTTTTGTTGGGAATGTTAAAAGGGGACTAGGCAGAAGAAATGAAATACTTAATTCCCCATACAATCACAGCAACAAGAATTGCATTGGCACAATGCTGGAAGGGTGACCAAATGCCAACAAATAATTTGATAATTCAGAAAGTTCTTTACTGCACTGAAATGGACCTACTTACACAAAAACTTAGAGATAAGGTAGACTCAAAATATACTACAGTTGGATGAAGAAGAAAAACCAGGAAATTAAAAGATAAGGATTTGAAAAATGAAGTGGTTAAACTAAGAGCATTTACCAAAAATAGAAAATGAATATTAGTAAAATTGTTTTCAATAAATGATCACACCATCTTAGCTGATATATGTTTTATGTTAATATTTGTATTTGTATATTGGTTTCATTTGTAATGAAACACAGTATTTTATTATATATATATATATATATATATATGTATGTATATATGTGTGTGTGTGTATATATGTGTGTGTGTGTGTGTGTGTGTGTGTATGGCATTCAGCTTTGTTCAGGTATTTTCCCACGTCATTGTAGTTGTAGTCAACATTGTAGTCAACTACAATGACGTGGGAAAATACCCAAACAAAGCTGAATGCCATATACACACACACACACACACACACACAATCTTTAATAAAGTTTATTTTAAAATTTAAAAAAAAGTTTTCACAGGGATTGGGGTGAGGCAAGAAACAACCTAAACTTATTCATAACAATTATATTTTTACCTATATAGCAAATAAAACAGTGGCAGAACATAACTTTTTAAAACAACAGTTATTTTGAAAACAAAAATGCAATTTAAAACCATTTTTAACATGAAGAATGAATTGCTTTTTTTGGCCTAACATTTGAAATTGGAATTCCATTTTGAAAATAATTCTCTCATTTACCAATGGGGGGGAGCCACCTTGCCCAAAATCGACTTCTCTTAAACTGTTCTTAAAATGCTATAGCTTGCAGAATGTGGCCAGACTATAATCTGCTTTTGGTGCTTTTTGAATTAATACAATCACTCTAAGATAACAGTCTCACAAGGTTTTCCCCCTTAAGCCTGGTGCTTGTAAATCCTTCCCCTACTGTTGCAATTTCCTTCTAGCTGCACTCTTACAGCCCTTCCCCTTAGAAGTGATAATTTCCTATGCAAAGTGAGTATCTGATCAGATGGTCAATTTTGCACAGAAGCTTCATGCCTTCCAGGCATGACTAACTCCTCCTCTAAAAGGCAAATGCAATATGTTAAAAGCAAACATTCAGACTTCATACAGGTCTCTGGAACTGCAGGGTTACTTTGCATTCAGAATGATTTTGCATCAGACTGTATACTTTTGTGCAAAAACAGCACAAAAAAGAACTCTGTGGTGATCCTCCTCTTCCCCCTCGTATCTTACAACCTCCTTTAAGAGTTCATTTAGAGAAATACTAAAGTGTGTAATTGGTTTGGTTTTGGCTTAACATAATTTCAAAAGCCAGTTATATAGCTTATTATGTTGTGTGAAGCCAGCTAATAATGGCTTGGGCAACAAACAATGGCCAAGTGAACTTTGGCTAAATAATATGTATGAATTTGTTTTATGATTTACAGGCTTGTGTCAATCCAACTAGAGCATGGAGCTGGTAAAGCTATGTAAGTAACTTGATAAAATAAGGCTTTAGTCTTAGCCAAATTAATTAGAATCAAGGCTTCTAGATAAGTATGCATAGGTTTGTGGTGTCAATGCTGATGCTCCTTCTAATTCAGTACTTTCATGATTCTGTTTATGCAACACTTTGTAATCAAGGTTTCTGGGGATTTAAGAGGCGTTACTACCGCCCCTTCTCTCCTCTTATACCAGCATGCCATGCAGAGTTTAAATCATGCATAACTTTGCTCAGCAGTGTACTGCAGGGAGAAACTACTAAATCTCTGCCCATCATGCATCTATTGAAAGCATAGGAGTACTTTCAAGAAAAAAAAAGTCTGCAGGCCTCCTAGAGAGCTGTTTTCATGAATATCCTTTGCCTTATGATCCTGTCAAATTGCTCTAGCTCTTGGCCCTTGCAACCTGCTGTTCCTGTAACATACCTCAAAACAATCATATAACTTCACATACATTATTATTCTGCCATATCCTGCAAAGTCAAATAGCCTTATTATCCTCATAAGGGAATATAAGAACAGCCACTGAATTTACAATTTACCCATTGAAAGTTACATCATAAATTTTGTAAACTCTGTATGCCATCTGAAAAATGAAGTACTATACTAGACGTGGCCATAATTGAAAGCAACACAACAGAGAGGTTTATAGTTTTTATGAAAATACAACTGAAGAATGTAAACAATTAAGTTGTATGTTTTGCTCACTAACTGGGAAATGTCAGTGTACCCTATTCTCTATATTCCAGTATCAGTATTTATGAAAAAAAACTCTTTCCAAGTACAAATACATTAAACCTTTCAAAATTCTGAATGTGAAAAAAGAAAGCCAAAACCTGTTGAGACTTTACAGAATAAACAACATAGTTTAGTATGTTTTCCATTCCATGTATATAAACAAATATGAAGGAAAAATATGTTAAAGAAATTAAGCAATAGTTATTGTCTACAGTACATTTGTAAAATAAGGTGAACTTCAGCACAAGTAGATGAAATTCAATATTTCCTACAATGTATTAGAAAAACTACTTCAGAATCTAACTCCTTATAAAGTCATGTTCTACAGAAATAGCTTCTAAAATAGTGTCTAAAACATTCCCATGTTCTGGCCACAATTCACTCAGCCTGCTATACCATTTAACATGCGTTGTGTTATGTCTAGTAAGTAATCTTTTTCAAATCAGTTACCCAAATTCTTACAAGCACATAGTTGATGGGAAGCTTGCTAATTGCCATAACCAATTAAGCAAAGCTCCTTAGAGAGAAATACATGTAAGCGCCCATCCTAAAACTTATTCAGGACATAAGTGTAGGATTTGGACACAAAGCTAAGCTAAGCATACTTAGAAGAGAAAGAAATGGGCATACTGAGTAAACACACACACAATTCAGCAATTTCATGGAAGCCTTAGGCTATGTATTTTTGTTTGTTTCTTGGTGTATTTATCCTCACAGTCTATACCTAATGTTTTTAAAGTATTAAAGGAAGCACCTCTCTCCCGTAAAACATGCTTGCCTCAAAAAAAAAAAAATAATATCCACAAATTCAACTTTGCCTAATTCATCCACAAAACTCTGGTTTCAATAGGTCTGCCCCATTAGAAGAAATTACCACTTCGTCTTTCTCGCAAGAACAAAATTAAGCCAGTAGGTGCAATTTACACTTGACTTCCATGTTTTGGGGGCGCTACTCAAGTGGCTAAAGGTATGCTTGCCTTGCAGCCATTAACGGGCATAGGCGCCCTGTATAAATAAAACATGGCAACCTGACGGCTGAACGATGGTTGGTTCAAACATACCTTCGTTCCGTCCCAGACATTCAATACAGCAGTAAACTACTATTTAAAAATAACTACCGTTCACGCTAACTGAATTCAACCCACAGCACTGTCAGAAAGTCAGAAAAGCACTGCTCGGTTGGAATAATCGGAGCAGGAGGGACACGAGGCGCTGTCATCGCCCTCGGCGCCTTTGCTCAGGTGAAAGACTGTTGCTTTTAGGGAATGGCGATCTAAGATGAAGGCGGGAGGGCTGGTACAGGGGTCCGCTTCAAGGCACATGAGAAATCGGTGAGGAGCGGGAAACGCGTTGGGCTGCTTGGTTTCTTTCCGGGGCCCAAAGAGGCAGCCCCGTCGTCTTTGGAGCGATATCCTTTCACCTTTCTTTCCACCCGCCGCAAAGCCCATGCAGCGTTATTCTGCACGCCTTCCTTACAGCCCAACCGTGCCCCAAAACCGCCCCTGCTGATACCGGGCTCCCGTCCCGCCCGCCCCTTCCATCCAGTGCAACGCGTGCCTTTCGCCAGCCTCCCAGCCCCACGGCTACGCGTGCACCGCCGATACTCTCTGCACACGCACACGCACACACGCGCCACCTCCCGGGCCCAGACCTGTGGCTCGATGTAGGGATGCCGGCGATGGAAGCAATGGTATGCTACGTCGGGGGGAAGACGTCGGGTGGGGGGGGGGCGGGGAGAGGGAGTTGAGAAGGGAAAAGAGACCGCCGGCCTCACTGTGCCCTCCCCGAACCCGCCCTTTCTCTGCCCGGGGCTGCCCGGCCGCTGTCAGGGCTCGGTCGCTGCGCTGGCGGGAGCATGGTCTTGAGAAGCAGCGCGGCCGGGGTAGTCCCACTGACTGGGGATGGATGGATCGACAGACCGAACCGACCCGCTGCCTCTCGCGTCACCGCGGCGGAGAAGCGCGTTCAGCCGCAGTCCTTGCGGGGGAGGGAGGAGGAGGAGGCGGGAGTGCGATTGGGAGGGGAGCGGGCAGGGCTGCTCGTGTGAAGGAGCGTCGAAGTGGGCGCACGGGGAGAGACGGGCAGGCAGGCAGGCAGGCAAAGCCTCCGGCCGGAGGTCTGGAGGGGAAGGAGAACCTCGTAGGGTTTGCAGGATACTGACACGGCCGATCTCCTGTTTATTCAGTGAGTGGCCCTCTCCTGAACCTCGGAGGTCGAACGGTCGATCCCCATTGTATTTTTCACCCCCTTTGAGAGAGAGCGGAGAATCGGAGGGAGGAAAGCGGAGCCCCTGCGCCCGATCAACTTAAGGGGAGAGGGCTGCAGTTTAGAGGGAAGGCGGCCGTGCCGGCATCGGGCAAGTGAGGAACTGGCTGGAGAAGCAAGCGCAGCCTCCGGGTCCCCAACACCCAGGATTCTCTCCCTCACCCCCCCCCCGCTTCATTCACAGAGTGCGAGGCGAGTCCCTTTTTTTAGCACGGGCGTAGGTTTCCATAGAAACTGCGACCCAGAACTTGCAAAGTCTCGGCACCTCCGAGCTCGCTCTTCCCCGCCCATCCTTCTGTGACTTCATTGCTCGTTACCATGGGAACGCTAGTGACGTCAGATCCCAGTGACATCAAGGACTCAAGGAATGGCGAGCTCTTTTGAAACCGTTCAAATAAGCTTGATTATTTGTGTTCGGCGGGGCTGCGCTTAGAAAAACGGCAGACTTGAGGTCTAGTCTAGTCCTACTTTAGGCATGAAAGCTTACTGCGAGATTGTGAGCCTGTCGTGCGCTCTCTCTCAGCTCCGACCCACTTGTGAGGAAAAGAGGAAGCAGCATTACGCCTTGAATTACTTATAAAATAATAAAGGCGGGGAAATATCAAATAATGAAATAAGCCTGTATTAATAAATAGCAACTGAATCAGAAATATATTTGCATTAAGACCGCATTCAAGGGACCCCTTCACCATTTTTAGAGGAAACCGTTTACTGTCTGTTTAATTTCCCAAATAGTGGATCATTGACACACCCAGCATCTCCAGACCCCAACCTACTGAAACACACTGGGATGAAATAAAACCAAGAAACACCAGCTTTTTAAAATTATATTAGCCTTTGGGTGGAACTGGAGCTTTTGCCAGGATAAATTCTTCCTCAGCTTGAGCTTGGAATCTGGTCAACTCCATATTATTTTCATGGCAACAGTAGGGAAATTGTTTGCATTGCTTTTTTTGTGGGGTGTTTTCCAGTTCCTCATCTAGCCTGTGATTTCTTGGTAGTCTCCTATCCAAGTATGAACTGGTCTGGCTCCAGTTTTTCTGACAGCAGCCATAGTTGGTTAAGCATGATTACCTAACATGATGAGAACTTCTGTTATATGTTAGCAAAAATAAATCAATAAAATCTCAGATTAGTGCTGTTCAAATATTATATAATGCCACAGAGATGACTTGGAGAAACCATATGGAGCTTGTTACATCATGTTCAAAAACATCAGTGGAGTCTGAAAAACGGAATATGTTTGGAAAAAACACACTTGATTCCTCCTTTACTCCCTAGGATATAAGGGAAAATGCATTCAGGCTTGCAAGACTGATGTCAGACCTTTGAAATCAAAAACAGGCTCCATATAGAACTATGATATAGGCTATTTGTGACAGAATCCTGCAAGCATGCCTAAATACAACTAGAAGCTGCAACTTCTGTAGAATGTAATGGCACATTCTGGATACTCTGCAATTTGTTTCATTGCATCATTGCTGTGCAAGCTGCACTGGCTGCCAATTGCTTTCCGGGTCCAAGATGTTGTTGACCACCTTTAAAACCCTTCATGGTACATGGCCAGTTATCTGCTGGACTACCTATCTTTGGGGGGTATCTGCCCATCTCACTAGGTTAGAAAGAGTGGACACACCTCTAAACTTTTGACATCTAGTGGAACCTCAGAAGGGCAGATTTTCTGTAGCCATCTGGGCTTTTGAAATAGCCTCCAACCTGAGATTGAGAGGGCCTTTATCCTTTTAGCCTTCCAGAAAGCCAAGAAGACCTGGCTCTTCCCCAAGCATTCAGCTAGCATGGAAAAGAGTTAGGGGGTCAACAAAATGGATGATTCTGGCACCTTGGCAGGAAGGGTATGATGGTTTTTAAGGCAAGAGATGTATATGATTTGGGGAGGAACCAGGTACAGTATGTTGCTTTTTTATTGGTTGCTGTGAGCTGCCAAGGAGTACCGTGTGAGGCCAGTGGACATGTTCATTTAAATAAAATAAAATGTGCAGTTTGGAGGTTATCCTTGACTCTCAGCTCTTGTTTGAGGAACAAGTGCCACTGTAATTGAAGACGTTTTACACAACAGATGTGCCAATTGTGCCCTTTTCTGGATCAGAAGGCACCACTCACCATTATTCATACTTGAACAGCTCTCAAGTGGATTTCTGCAATATGCTTTACATAGACCATCCAGAATGCAGCAATGTGTGCTCATCTCTGTGCCCACCTCTGCTCTGCAAACTGCACTGATTCTCTATGCTTCCAGGAGCAATTTATGGTGCTGGTTGTCATATATAAAGCTGTATGTGCCATGCGGCCAGGTTATTTAAGGGACAACTTCTCTCCAATTGATTCTACCTATCCCATTAAATCTGATAAAAGGCATGCATCAGGTCCTGGATATCAAAGAATTTCATCTAGCAGGAACAAGGAGTGGGCCTTTTCTGTCAGAGTGCCTTCTCTCAAGAAAATCCCAATCCCACCCGAGATTCAGTTGGTTCCAACTCTGCTGGCATTTCAGAAAGCTTAAAAACATGGCTGTTTTTCTGGGCATGGGGATTGGGAGTTTAATTGACTTTGTGAGATTAACTAGTCACCTGCTAATGATTTATGCTGTCCTCAGTTGCCATTATACTGTATATGTTACTGTTTATTGTGTCTGTGCATTTAACATTATGCCAGCCTCCAGAATCACTATTGAAAAATGGGCAGCCATACAAATTGATTAAAGTACTGTAAATAAATCAATAAAAAATTAAAATATATTTTCTTCCTTATCTTTTCAGAATATCCTTTGAAAAGACATTTGCAATTGTTCTTCAAATATTTGTTAACACACTAGATGGCAAGCAAATTCTAAGAACAAAAACTTATACTGGGTGAAATTTAAATAAAACTATTCTGGTTTTGTTCCTGTACAACATGGCTACAGGGAAGAAGTGTATTGGCCTGCCTTCATCCCTCTTTTTCTGCCATCACTAGTCAGTAGGATCATAGGATGATCAATCTTGTGGTCTTATGTCAGTATCTCATTAAAGCAAAATCTACAAACAGGATTCTGCAAAATTTTCAGGCAACATTTTGCTTCTGAAATTAGGTACATCCACTTAGATTTTAATTCTGGATGTATCAAATCTATATTGATAATAGAGGTAGAGTATTGCAGTGAGTACTATTTCATGAATCTTTGAGGATTGGTTCCTTGTAAGTATGAGTGTTATTACATGGAAACTGACCAGGCTCTTTAGGAAGCAAGTGGGTGAGTGATCAGCTGGATTTTAGGTGTGTGAATGTGTATTTAGTATCTCATTAAGAGGCAAAGCCTACCTTGAACAAGATAGTAGCATGGGCTATCCTGAAAAGAAGTTACTTGGATCTGACCATATTACTCTTATCCAGGTTTGAATCTAAGGTAAAATTTATGGACAGGCTGGGGGTGGGTAGGATATTTCAGGCTTGTGCATTGGATTGAATGGCATTGTTTACATTGCATTGGTACTTGGAGATGTATCCCTGCCCATCTGTGATGAATTGTGTCTGTGAAGGAGAAATGGTGTGATGAACTATGGTGAAGCTGCAATTTCCCAGGAAGGAGGGAGCACATTCCAAGAAGGGAGGCGAAACAAGACACAAGACAACCCAGAGCTAGATCACGGAAAGATGAAGAGATTTAGGATAGCCACTCTCTAGAATCTCCTAGAATACATCCATTAAAGTTATAGGTACCGGTAATAGGATAATATTTGTTTAATCTGGTGAGATTCTGTCTATATGGCAAATAAAGAACTGAACTTTGGCTGGATTGTGCTATGCTGATCATGAGCTGGGCCTGACATCATTCTTTTAAATTTCTCAGCAACATTTGGTACAATGGATCATAGTATTGTTCTTTCGTCTATTCCCAAACACCTGCAAGGGTTGTCAGTCAGAGGGTTGAAAATCAGCCTATTTTACAATGGTTTGGTTCCTTCCTGAGTGGTGGTTCCAAAGTGAGGGGGGAGGGAGGAAGGTTTGTCCATTGGTCTCTCCCAACATAGATGCTATAGCATTTTTCTTTTTATTCCTCCCATACACCATGCACATGAGGCTACTGGGTGAAGTCATTCATTGATTTGGAGTGAGGTGTCATTGATATGCAGATGATGCACACCACCATCCAGAACTGAAACAATGATAGGTGCCCTTTTGTCTGGAAGCTATTAAAAAAAAAAGTACAAGGTTAAGTTACTCTTTGTTCAGCAACCTTATAGCATTCTAGCTGATTCAGTGGTGTCTCTGAACAGGGAAGCACTCCCCAAAAGAGATTCTCCAGATGCTTGGCTATTGCTAATCAGGTGGGGGGGGGGGGAATGCAGAGAAGTGGACTGGTTTTGGCAGTAACACCAGTAGTGACCTTTCTAAAACAAGAAGACTCTGGTTTCTGTTACTTATCTTTGTTTTTTAAAAATATTTTTAGTAAATGTTTTACAAATAACAATAAAGAGTAAAACACACTAATAAAAACTAAAAAAGGAAAGAAAAGAAAAGAAAAAGTGCAGAAAGAGAATAGATGAAACAAAGAAAAACATCTGATTTTCTTTGCAGCAAATATAAATACAATTACATAATTCTTTATAATTGCAAAAAAGCTCACTTTTTTCTATCATTCAGGGTTTTTTTTCCCTAATCATCAAAGCTACTAATCATTTCTAAGTGCATTTTTCTGTTTCATGGAAAAAAAAAATCTATAAAGGGTTTCCAGTCAACCATAAATGTAGAATTGTTTCTTTTTCTCTGAATCAAATAAGTTAACTTAGCCATCTCCACAAATTCCATCAGCTTCAACAATCATTCTTCTGTTGTGGGCTGTGACTTCATCATTGTCACCTATCTTTTAGATGATGGCAGCATGATCTATACGGGGCAGCAACCTTCAAACACTATTTTCAAGCTGCAATTAAAAGATCTTCAAAGACAGTTCTATTTCACTGGGCCTTTGACTCTACTTGAGAGTCAGTTTGACATAGCACATTATGGGGAATATGTGAAGGTTTTTAAGTGGTAGTGCCCATCCTTTGGAACAGCTTTTTGCTTGCCTTTGCTCCTGAGTTTTAGAAAAGCTGTGAAAATAGAATATTTTGTATGGTGTTTGGAGATCAACATCTGGTCATGAAATGCCTATTTATATTAATTGCAACAATGTTGGTGTACCTGTGATTTTATTTGTTTTGTTCTTGGCATATCATGCTGATTTACTGTTTTGTTGTTCTATTGTCTTTACTCTTTGAGGTTTTAATTATAAACTACCATGAATCCTTGCAAAGCGTAGTGATACAGAATATAAAATACATAAATAAAAGTTCATATTTTAAATACAAACCTGAGCAATTTTATTTGTATCCAGTTCTGCTGCCTCTATTTAGTTCAGTTCCATATATTAATACTGTATAGTTATACAGAAATAGACCAATCTGATTTGTAGCACATTTTTTCATATGCATATTTAATTGGTAGTATTCATAGAACACGCTAAGCCACAATCTAGTAAATATATTTTAAGTAGCATATTGTGTTGGTGAATTCACATCTGCAGTTAGTCTATTGATCAAAATTATGAGAAGGTGCTAGATAAACCGTAAACTGTTAGATCATCATTTCAGGGGTATTTCCTTTCCTAAACAGAGAAGCAGAATGACCATGGTCAAAGTAGCCATGAGAGCAGGAGCAACATCTGATTTCCTGCTAGCTTAACCTTTAGTAGCCTATGATTAGATTGGTTTACTTCAGAGGTGGTATTCAGCAAGTTCTGATCAGTTCTGGAGAACCTGTAGCGGAAATTTTGAGTAGTTCAGAGAACCAGCAAATACCACCTCTGTCTAGCATCTATTCTCTGCCTCCCAAGTCCCTTGGCTAGGTCTTCTTTTGTTGCCCTGAACAGGAGAACGGATCTGGAAAGCAGGTTAGTGGGGTGGGGAGGGAATGAGATTTGCAGTAATCTTCCCCTGGATGAGGTGGGATTGGAGATTTTACAGTATCCTTCCCCTGCCATGCCCATCAAGCCATGCCCACAGAACTTGTAGTAAAAATTTTTGAATCCCATCACTGGTTTACTTGGCCTTCAGAGGGCTAGGATAAGACCAGTTTACTAAACCTCTGGATGTCAGTGTGGTAGTACTGAAGCATCTATAAATCTGGCCAAATTTCAATTTCATGGGAGTCATAGGTCCTGATTTTGAGCACATGCTGTAAGTTAACCCATTGTAGGTACCTTCATTTAAAGATAGTGGCCCTATGATGCACTGTTTCATTCAGTTAAAGTTATAGACACAAGAGTTTTCGTAGTATATAGAAGATAGATAGATGATAGGTCCACTATACTTTCCGTCCATCAAGATCAGCAAGTGTATATCGAATTAATTTTGTTTTAAGGATCATAAAGCAGCATAGAAATTAAATCTTGTTTTCTCCAAAATTAAGAATAAAAGCAACTGCAATGAGTGAAAAAATCTTTTTTTTTTTTTTCAATATATAGCTGCTTCTAACCACTGATGGGATTGAAGCCAATGATGGGTGGTGTCAGAACACAAAAAGGGCAAAGCGATTTTTTTCCTTAGGAAAGTGTAAACACACTTACTAGTGATTTTGCCAAGATTTTAAAATGTATTTCAAGAGTTTTTATATCCTCCTTTTTGTATATATAGCATCAGAGAGAAGATTTTTTTTAAAAAATGAACAACATATACACTTTCTTTGCCTAAATATATGACACACCTGCAAGCTTCAATTCTCCCCAATTCCACACCTTCCTAATTCCACACCTTGGTATGATAAATTTCTTCTGTTACTAACTTCATCTTAATAATCATATTTATTTTAACAAAGCATTTCTTTAAAAAAAATCACAACATAGGGAAGTCAATTCAATACCATCATTATTATTTAGAAATACTCAGCAACAACTGTGAACCTCAACCTAATTCCCAAAAGTAGTAAGATTTCTGGAGTTTGTGTCCTTTCTTTATAGTTTGCAATAGTTCGTCCACCTTCAGTTTAGTTCAGGGGTGGGATTCTACAGGCTCGCACCTATTCGCTAGAACTGGTTGTTAACATTCTAAGCAGTTCAGAGAACCTGTTGTTAGAAGAAATTACTGGCCTAATCCTGTAAGGAAGGCAGGAAGGAAACATTCTGTTGTTGCTTACAAAACTGCCTCTCCGTTAACCCTTATTACATTCTTGGCAGGACTAGACTTCCTATCTCAGGAACATCTCTGGAGTTTTTTTCCCCTCCTTTGCTGGTACTTTGCTTGTGTGGAATGACCATTGAAAAAAGTGACTTATGACCGTTTTTCACACTTACGACTGTTGCAGCATCCCCACATTCACAAGAGGCCAGGCAAGGAGATGCATGCCTCGATGTGAGTGATGTTGATTTGGCCATGCCCAACTGGTAACATGACCACCAAGCCATGTCCACCCAGTCACATGACCACTAAGCCACACCCACCAACTAAGCCACGCCCACAGAACCGGTTGTTAACAAATTTGAATCCCACCCCTGGTTTAGTTCATACATCTGTATAAAGCAACTGTTCTTTAGAACAAACCCATTGGTTTTTCTGGCTTTGAATCTCATATTTAAGCTGCTAAACTAACAATTAATTATGGGGACATTTCACAGAACACCTTCCAAAAATAAAAACTTACAAATTAATACATTTCAGATTTAGAGGTATTTGTGGGGTAAATCTATTTCCTGTGATATTCAACTGATACCTGCTGTATTCATAAGATCTGCTGACAAAAAGATGATTTGCAGTTCTATATTTTTAGCTTGTGGAATGCCGTGTGGGGCTTTATATTTTATTTATTTATATTTCATATTTCTTAACCGCTCATCTCCCTCAGAGAGGAACTGTGTATTTTGTTACATTTTCAGGTAGCCCTTGATTTATGACAGGTAGCTTAACAACTGTTCAAAGTTAGGTTGGACTCAAAAAGTTAATTTATGAACCATCCTTGTAGAATTGCTGCACCATCCTCCCAGTCACATGACTGCATTTTGGTCACTTGGCAACTGGCTTGTATTTATACCCAGTTGCAGCATCCAATGGTTATGGGATCATATTTTGCAATTCTTTTGCCATTTTCCAGCAGAAAACACCCATTTGATAAACTGGATTCTGACTTCAACCATATGATTCACTTAATGACGAGTTGCTTAACAATTCTGGTGAATAGTTTAAAAATAGCCATAAAATTGAGTCAGGTCATGTGATAAATCAACTTAGTTTTTTTGCAAAAGGACAATATTTTAGGCCATACAGCAATCATTATCTCCCCCTCCATTTAGTTTTAGTAGGACAGTTAAATAATCCTCTCAATGTGATTGCAGAGTTGTAGCAGTTAAGGGCTGAAGTACATTTTACATCTGAAGACATATACTTTTTATCTCAACAATAGTTAAAAGAAGTTCCTCATCCTGGGACTACTCTTCTTTACAAATTATATTATTTTTCAACCATCTTAAACCATCCTTTTTCTAAAAAAGGAAACAGGAAAAAGGGAAGGTTTAATCACCCTTGTATTCTATTGTACCCTTCTATAAGGCATCCTTTCTAGACATTTTGTAGAAGGCACTACTGAATTTTATTGCTCCATACTTCACTATTAATATTAGGCCTCCTTACAATACCCTCTCTCTGGGCACCAAGACATTATTCTGAGTAAAAGCTGGGTGGTTCCCAGTTCATAAGCCAAGCATATTTATAGTTGCTGTAGGAAGAGCTGGTTTACTCTGGGTTTTCTCCTGGATTCACAATTCCTGTTGGCACAAGTAAAAACTGCCTTGGAGATCTTTTGCCTGGCTGTGACTGCACCAGGAGACATGGCTAGGTCATTGCATGCTCAGGTCAATGTCAATTCCTATTTGGACTACTGAAATTCTCTCCACATATAAACTAATTAGCTTGGAGCCTGATTATCTGCAACACCATATATTCAAGCAAAATCTGCATGTCCAAGTCAGGCTGGTGGAGTGCGTACTCAGAGTCCTGACCTCCAGTAAGATGAGGTAAGAGGGGAACTGGGGCAAGCATTTTTACTGGAGCTCCTTTGCTGTGGAGTATGGTATCTTCAGTAATAAAAGAGCTGTATCATCATTCCTGATATTTTAGATCAGTGGTCGCCAACCGGTGGGCCAGGGACTACTGGTGGTCCCTGAGAAAATTTTGGTGGTCCGCAGAGAAATGTCCCCCCCAAAGCACTCCTCCCAAGCAATCCAGGCTGTGTGGGAACACAAGGCTGCCCCATCCACATGCCCCACCCACCCGCTGGCCCCCACCCTTCGGCCGAGCACAAACCTTACCTTGAGTAGAGCCATGCAAGCTGGAACTGTAAGGTAAGACCAACGGCGGGGGAAGGAAATCCGCCCCGGGGTGGCTTGCTGACATTGGTGGGAAAGTCAGTCCCATATTCCAGAGCTGCAAGTCACAGGATGGCCCTTTGGTCATCCCAGTCCATGGTAGGCTGGTGCACCCCAGTGGAGGAGCAGCTGCTCCGGGATGACCAAAGGGCCAATCCTGTGACTGCTGCAGCTCTGGAATATGGGACTGACTTTCCCACCAACGTCAGCAAGCCACCGTCAGTCAAAATTCATATTAGTGGTCTGTGGGATTTAAAATTATGAGATGGGTGGTCCCTGAGGTCCAAAAGGTTGGCGACCCGTTTTAGATAGCTTTGCAAAACGTGCCATTTTCAAAGTGTATTTGAGAGCCAAGTAAGCCAAAAATATGCTTGAGATAGATGATGCCGTTTCACGATGGTTACAATATACAAAATAATCAACACAGGGTATTTTCTACTGACTATTGCATTAGCAATTTGTGTGCTCCTTGTAAGGCCATATAAATCTGAATGGCTGAAGGGGTATAAGAAATACTTACTTAGAAATAAAAATCCAACTTCAAATAGATGAAACTATTTCATGAAAGCCTCTCACCCCAATGAGAATGGAAAGCAGCAGAAACCTAGTCTGGTTTCTGTTTATTGGGGGGGAAAGCTTTAGAAATAAAATATTAACATAGGTGTACTGAACTCCTGACATTGACACAATAACAGCAAAAACAAGTCATATAGGAGTAGAAACATTTTATTACAAGTTTTCCAATACAGGCTCAGTGATCGCTGGTTGAGACTCTTGTTGCAAGAGGAAGAGAGGGCTTCATACTGCTTTACTAAGGAAGCATATCTTGCAATACATGCCCTTCAGGAATATTTTAGTGAGGTAGAGAATATTTCCCTCACTACATAAAAAAAAATATAGAAAAGCACAGTGAAGAGATAATCCAAATTCTAAAGATTTTTATTTATTCAAAAACCCCATGTATTTTATAAAGATATAGAACTTGTCACGAGCAATTATTTCGACTAGTAAACCAAGGATATGCACAATGAACGCTTTGTGTATATACCCCCAGAATGCTAATTGACAGGAAGTTCTGTGATACAAGTGGAGATGCTTCAGATTCTTAGGTGCCAGTTGGTATAAAGGTCTTTGAAGGCGATCACAGTTCTAAGACTTGAGACACTGATTGGTAGAAAGATTTGAAAGGAAGGGGAAAACTCCAGATTCTAAAATGTTGATTAGCTGGAAAGTGCTAGGATCCTCCAAGGGCGGTGCCAGGAGGAAGCGAGTGTTACGTACGGGCATTGCGCTCTGTCTCTGCCAGACATTCTCTTACTAGCGCCCGGGCATGAATAATGCCTGCAGAAAGAAAGTCCCAAAAGTAAGACATGCTGAATAATGGATTTCAAAGTAGCAACACAAAGCACAAAGTATGTGACAGAATTTGCAACTGTAGCATCTTCCACATAAAACATTTATATATACCCTATCAATTCAAGATCAATCAAGAAGATATAAGGCAAAATGCAGATATGTGGGTTTAAATAAATCAGAAAGTACAAGGCACTAACTGGTAGCAATGCAGTACACAACATAAGGAACTGATGTACAGCTGTCTTGCAGAAACAAATCAACGTTTCCCTACAAGCTAGGTTTATACCTGCTGGGTATAGATTCTAATCTAGCAGGTTTTACCTGTTCCTACTGTGGCACAGCTATTTGCGCTAGTGAGAACTGATTTGGCTTGAAATACTGAGAGTTCTGGCCTTAGGGTTAGGGAGTTCTTTTCATTCTTTCCTTAGCAAGACTAGAACTAAACCAACTTTCAATTACAAACTCAAAAGTCATGACTTGGAAGAGTTAATTGGAAATTGCCACAATAGTCACCTATTATCATTGCACAACATTGTATTTAAGAAGAGGTAAGTTTGCAGAACTTCTGGGAAAGTCAGCCACATACATGTGAATTTAAAAGGAACTTAACAGTTTCATCTAGTGCCAGCTCTGACACGGCAAATTTGAGTAGCTGCACAAAAATGAGTACTACTCATGTACAATGATGAAGATGCTTCCTACCTCGCTTCAGCCGTTCCATAGCGCTCTTGCTACCTGCGTATGTAGGTCGTATCTCTTTGCCCATCTCTTCAATTACAGAAAGCAAATCTGTATACGTGCTCTGGGAACCTTGGGCACCTGGTGGCTTCATAGCCTGCAAGATCAACAGCAGAAATCAAAAACAGGATCCTTCTTCTATTATTTCCATCAATGGGCAAGACCCTCCTCATCCTTATGTGCTCACCTGCACGTAGCCCATAGATGGGGGCCCAAAATCGTTGAAGAGAGGTCGAAAGGGGGCAGATGCTCCAGGAATAGAACCAGATGGTGATGGAACACTGGTAGCTGAAAAATAAGTGATGGCATTAAACTTGCTAATCTAAATTCTTGGGGCTATGAACTTCTTGTAAGGGGGATAATACTGTAATTTTGTTGTGGAAACAACTAAAACAATAATGGAAGGATTTGTTTTGAGTAAACTAAGGTTTTTATTTATTTATTTATTATTTTATTTTGTCAAGTGATTATTAGATAACAGGTATAAGTATAAACATGGTTATGAATACATGAAATGGATATGAATAAGGAAAAAAAAAGAAACAATAGGACAGGGAATTTGATTCTCAAATGACAAAACTTCTATTTGAACAATTCTGTAGTACTGTTGACATAAATCACAACTCTTCCAGTTGAGTTTTATTGCAACTTGTCTATAATCTAAAATAGGGGAAAGGGAATTGGGTGTGATTATTTTTGTATAGATCAAAAACAATATAATGTTAATCTTGGAAATCGGCCACCAACTTCAATCAGTTAAATGAAAAGTTGGTTTTGCTGTTCAAAACATTCATTTCAACTCAAGGACGTAATTAACCAATGCACAATTTTTCATGAGTTAAAGAAAAATGTTAATTGCATGATTTCTTCTTCCTATCATAAATACATAACAAATAATTATGCAATATGTCTGAATATGTTACTTTACAACTTTGGGGCACTTATTTGAAAATTATATATATATATATATATATATATATATATATATATATATATATATATATATATATATATATATATATATATATATATATATATATATATATATACATATATATATATATATATATATATATACACACACACACAGAAATGCATGAATTAGAGTAATATATTCAGAAGCTGAAAAGACTAAACAACCCTGGAGCCTAGAAAGGATTTTATAACCAGAATCTACTTAAATATATATTAACTTAATATATATTAACTTTATATAGAGGGTCTTTGATGGTTTCCCTAAAATAAGTACCATTGTTTTAATGTTAAGTATTTTATGATTAAATTGTTTCTAAATTTTAATTTGGAGAATGTGGTCAAATTTACATGAGACTGAAAAAAGAATTTTATTCTTAAATGTTTAAACCATTGTTAACATTTTCACCATTGACATCACAGAATTTCCCTGGACTAGTACACATTTTGCCAGGCCAAGGCTGAATAATATACATTACAGCTTAGCAAGTGTATGTACCCTACTTTCTAATCCTAGAAAATTTAAAAATGCAAATATATTCACAGACATACATTTTTAAACAGCTGCTTATATGTGAATGCAGGTATTAGTTTATTTTAACTTATTTATCAGTCTTTGAATACAGTAGTTGCTCTTGCATGTTTATGTTTTATATCTTTGATTCCTTTGTTAGTATTGAAAGAAATGTAATTTTAGACTGCAGACTGTCTTCTCTCTTATTTTAGATTCTAATATTATATTTACATTTTATCTTATCTTGAATGACAAACTAATTGTAACCTTCACCTGGTGCAGAAGGACTCAACTGTACTAATTCATATCTTCATTACCATCTGGCTGACTATTGCAATTCAATTTATATGGGGCTGCCATCTTTTACCCTCTTTTACCCCCCAGTTGTTATTTGTTGTTTTGTTTTTGCTGGAGAGTTTTATTGTGTTATTGTTTTAATCATATCTTGGATGTTTTATATTTTGTTAATACATTATATGAGCCACTGACTTTGCCTTGCTAGCACTGAGACAAGGTACACCTTTAATGAATGAATAAAATTTATTGGAAGTAGCAGCAAGCCTTCTTTAAGAAATGGAGGCAGAATAAGTAACAAAAATATATTTATAAAGTGAACAGACAACTTCCCCCTGGCTTTTCTGTCTTGACCGCAGTAGCTTGTGGGTTTTAACTCAACTTCCGGCAGCCCAATATATAACATAAAGCATAATTTTATGGGTTTTTACTGAGAACTTCATCTTGCTTTTCTCATCCTAACCATGTGAGCCTGACACTCTAAAAGTAGATCATAATTTCAGTATTTTATGAGTCATCCTGCAATTTTTATTATAAAATTATAGACACTTGAAAAGTAAATAGTACAAATGTACACATGTACACATAAATGGTACACTACTCATCATTCCTATATCACATTATGGTCTGCTAAAACTATTCAACTCAGGAAAAGTTTCTAAAAACAGAAAACTTGAAAATACAAAGTCCTTAATTGAGAAAAATGGATATTATTATGCCACTAATAAAGGGTATGTTTTTAGAGTATGAATCATTTGGGATTAATTTGTGGTAGATAGTAAGGGACTATGAAAGCAACCCAATTACTTTGGTCAGAGGAGTCCAGAAGAATAACTACTTGAGGTTGGCCCCTACCAAGATTATATACAATTTGGCTATTTTTTCTGTCCCACTTCCCTTAACTGTAGTTGTTTTTTTAATTGTGCAAATGATTCACGGTTACTGCACAGTGAAGCAAACTATTGTAGTACAGATTTCTTCCACAGGAAATGTCCTTTCAAAATTATTATACAAATCATACATCATTTTCTTTAACACTAACTAATAATGATGGCGTCCATAGACTTCTGATTAGCATAAAGGCAATGTGTTTTCTACCAAGTGTCTAGCATTTTAAATCACAAGCTTTTTATACAGCCACATCAGCACAGTAATTATAGACATGCAATTAACTTCCCTGAACTGAAGAAAATATGAGAACTAGAAAAGGAAGATTTTATAAAGTAAAAGTCTGCTGATTCTTTTCTTTGAAAACTATTAGTGCTCTGCAGATATCTAATACATGCATGTTGGAAATTCAGTTAATAACCCTCTGCATGGACTGGAATACATGAAGTTTAACTGATAGATAAATCAAATCCAACAGTATTATTCTGGCTGTCCATGATTGTCCATGATGTAGCTGATAATTCAATTTGCTATCTAAAATCTAACTCAAGAGGACCTCCATGGAAAAAGTCTGCTCTGCTAGCAGAATGAAGTAACAGTGAGAAAACCAGCATTTTGTCATTCCTTTCTGGACAAGGAGAGGACCTGAGATCACCCACAATTGCTCCAGATAGTTGCTCCTCATAAGAAGAATGCAAGACAGCAGTTTCCAGCCCTGGGAATCGAGGGAAAGCCAACTTTGCTCAAACCATGATCTGCACTTTTATGACACTGAGTTTTCATATTCCTTCTCTAATTACTTTTCAGAAATTTCTTGTTAAGTGCTTTTCAGCTATTAAGAATCTTTGAATTTTACAACACTAGGTGAATTTCTTTTAATCCCTAGCAAAATAAGTTTTAAATACAAATTTAAAGACTTAAAAATATTGGAAGAAACATTAAATGGGTGATTAGAACTTTGATTTTGGAAAGTTACAAACAATGTAAGGGTCCAGATAAATTTGAAATAAAATTTTGAAATTAATTTTAAGAAGTGTTCCTACGGGAAAATGTTTTTGTTTGAAAAATGATTTGACAGGACTTGAAGGTTATACTCTATACCAGGGGTTCCCAACCTGGGGTGCTCGCACCCCCTGGGGGTGCGAGACGATATTCCAGGGGGTGCGAGAAAAGTCCAGGTATATAATAGGATATTGGCTATATGTTGGCATATTCCTAAAGTCTAAATTTCAGGGGGTGTGAGGTTCGAGTGAAATTTCTTTAGGGGTGCGGGGCAAAAAAAAGGTTGGGAACCACTGCTCTATACACTAGAGGGAACTAGAAGGGACTAAAGATTACAATTAAATTTGACTTATTAATATGAAAAGAAACAATATATATGTATATGTGTATGTATGTGTGTGTGTGTGTGTATATTTCTTTGTTACATTCTTGTTTCTTTTCTAATTTTTCTAATTTTTCTTCGTTCTAATTTTTTGTATTAATTTTTATCTTTGTAATTGTAAAATTTAATAACAGTATTATGAAATCAAACTGGATATATCATGGCCCGAAATCTGAATGTCCTTTATGCAAAGAACATACTTCTACACTGACATAAAACTTTTCCTCTGCTGTCCTCTAGTTTACACACAACTATTTATGAATAATTAACATCCTGTAAATATACAATGAGGAAGTCAATCACAATCTTTTTCAAGCATACATTCTTTCCAATACTTATCTTCAAAACTATATAATAGACTCAAGTATGCCAAAAGAAGCATAAGTACATGGTGGAGGGTATTAGCACAGCTAATACCTCCAGGAACTTTCTGTAACCAAGCCAAGATATATACAAAGAGCAGAGTCTGTGTACAAGGAAAAAAGTAATTTCCGTTCCTAAATATGGTAGCCAGATCCTAGGGAACACCCAGTCAGAATACTCTTTACAGAAAAACTGACAAGAAATGCAAAGCCCAGGATCCAGTTCCATTTCTCAGATATATGAAACTGCTTTTTCCTACCACTGCCACTTGCTATGCTATGTTCAAATTAGCCAGAGTTATAAGTAAAATTGAAACTTTTCTTCCTTTATGCTTATTTTTCCATTCAACTCTAGTATATTGCTAATCTAGCAAAACGTGATTCACCTGATTATTATGCAACCCTATATTGCTCAAACAGAAATCCAACCGACTTTAATGGGGCTCTCTCTCTTAGAACTGCAATTCTTCATATAATCAAGAAATCTCTGTAAATATGCAGACTATCATTTCTATTTATTTCCCCCTTTTGCCACTCAGAAGCTTTTGCCATCCAGAAGTTAAACTTTTCACTTTTCTGGGCCGGTTCGCTTTTCTTTTTAACCAGCAGCCCTTTCTTACCTTAAAGTAATCAGTATGACAAGCCACCCACCCACACACACACACACATATATATATATAATAATATACGTATTATTCGCCTTAGGTCCCCCTCTTTTGTTTAAAGTATACATTCATTTTGTTTCTTTCTTATTCTAACGCAACCCGGCTTTCTCCCTTCTTCCCTTGTTCTGATCGGCCACCCCCGAGCCCTCAGTCTTATCCAGCTGCTCTGGAAGGCCCAGGAAAAACCTGCCAGGGAAAGGGCGGGGGGGTAGGTGAGGCAACCCTCTAGGGCCGGCCACTGACCCCAGGCGACTCCGCCGTGTAGCCTCCTTCTGCCCCGTTCGGCTTCCAGCCGGCCAGCCCTGCTCGGGCGCGGGAGGAGAGCAGGCGGGCGAGCAGGCGGGGGCTCTTACCGACCGGCGGGGCTCCGGGGGCGGGACTGGCGCTACTGCTGCTGCTGCTGGTGCCGGCGGCTCCTGAGCTGGTGGGGGCAGGCGCGATAGGCTTGTAGGACATCCCCGACTCCGCGCTCTCTAGTACTGGCTGGCCCACGATTGGCGCGCTGCTCCGGCTTCAGCCGCGACTGCCGCTGCTCCGATTGGAGGGGAGGCTACAAAAAGCACACCTCCCCCGGGCGGCCAAACTTTTTTTTTCCTCCGACGGTCCTGATTGGTGGGAGTTGTTCTAAATGCCGGCTAGCCAATCGGCTTGCGTGGGTCTTCCCCCCTACCCTCTCCCGGCTCCACGCCTCTTCAGCTGCCTGTCCCGGCTTGGTTCCCCGGCGAGTCGGGGTCTCTTTTTCGCGCCCCGAGGAGGCGCGCGCGCTTCACCCTTCAATCCCTCGAGCGAGCTGCCGCGCTTTTCCTCCCTCTTTTGCGCCCACGGTTCTAGGCGGCGGCTGGACCCTGGGAGAGCGACCACGCACGCCTTCTGGCCCCTTTCGCTCCTCGAGTCCCGCGAGTGGCCGCCGCGGATTACGCCTTCATCTCGCGCCTACGTGTCTCGTTCCCTCCCCCTGTGACCTCACTGCGTACTATCACACCCGTCCTGTCCGTTTCCATAGCGACGAGAGGGCCCGAACAGTGGCCTACTTGATGTCCCTTCGTGAGGCCTTTGGGCTCCGAAGGAAGTCGCTGCGGCCTCGGTTGCCTCTACCCCGCGCTTGGTGACTGGGTGGACGTGTACTAAAGTGCCCTCTTGAACCGTTTTGAGATTCCTAAAAGTTTGAGGCATTCTTTTTTGGGGCGAGGGGCGAGAAGACACCCCTTTTAACGTTACCCGAAACGTTAAAATCCTAGATTTTCACGACTTATTTTTGCATTTTTATTTTTGTTTTTATATTTCCTATGCCTGAAAGTGGAATTTTTATTCGAAGAGGCGCGGAGATAGGGATCAGAGGTCAAGGGGTATTTTTTGGATAACGTATGGTTCATTGGCTTGATACCGGTATTTTGCAACATCTTTCTCCCAAAGAGGTGCCGGACCTTTCTGGAATAGACATGTTGTAAGTCTGTCCAGATATTTTCATTGCAGTGTGCTCCCAAACCTTGGCAGTTGAACTGCCTCTTTTTTCTTTGATATATTTTATAAAGAAAGAAGGAAATTACTTTGGATTGAGGGATACGGTTTTTTTTATTGTATGACTGCTTTTATAGTTTTGTACATTGATGATAATGAGGGTATAAAATTGTATTAATAAACCGTAAAAAAGTTTTGGCTTCATTTCAGATGCTGAGTTGTTTAATGATGGATTCCAGATTCCAGAATAGAAATAGTATTTTTGTTGTCATCTATAAAAACATCAACTTACGGCAATAGTTGGACAGTTTTTTCTATCAGATAGGCATATGGGGAGCGGGCAATTCAAAAACCATGCAGCAAACTGCAATAGTGTCAAAATCATGATGGGTTGTCACATAAATTACAGCTATGTACTTACATCATAGATTACTTGATAGAAGTTCATTATTTTCCCTTTCCCCTGTGAATAAAAGTGAGGTACAGGTAGACCTCGACTTACAATCATTTGTTTAGTGGCCAAACTTAAAACTGCACTGAAAAGGTGACTTAAAACCAAACCTCTCATTTATGACCATTGCAGCAACTTTTTTTAGCAAGGGGAATGAAAACAAATGTAAAAATAAAGCTTAAACTTTTCATGGAGAACAGTTAATGCCTTAGGAGTCTGAATTTCAAGTCCTTTGCTGGCTAAGAATCACAGATTGGAATCCAATCTACTTGTAGAGTATCAAGCTAAGAAAGGTATTTTAAAGTATGTATGAATATATGGCAGGTTCATCTATTAAAAAACAGTTCTTCCAACATGCAGTAAGACAGGAATACTGTATACAGTAGAATAGCCATTGCCTTGATTTTTTAAAAATTGATGAATTGTTCCCTTCTGTTTAAAAAAATGAGTGCAACTGTACTGTACTGATTTAGGATATAAAATATGAATATTTACTAGTCATAATCCCTTGGGACTCATCTTCAAGAATCTATTAGTTAGGCATAATAGAGAAAAAAATGCTGTGTTTAGGTAAATATGTCATGGATGATGAAAATGCAACAAAAATTAAAAGCCAGCATTCCATAAAAATTTTAATGTAAAATCTATTTAGAATAGGATTATGATGATGCCCAATGAATAATTTTTATCCCTGAGAAAACAGTAGGGGTACATTTGGAAAGAGAACAAAGTGCTGTGTCAAAATTTGGTCCAAATGCTTATTGTTTCTGTAACAATGGGAATCATGCCTAATGAGAAATTTCAAAATAGCTATGTTAAGCAATACATTATCTCATCATTTTGTTGCTTTAGTCAATCTGTGTACTTGTTATGCTAATGCTTATTTGCATTTAACTTATTGCCATCTTCATCCTCATCTACAGCTCTGGTATGGGGAAAGAAAGAAAAAAGACTATAGAAAAGAAAGGTAACTTACCATTTTCTCTTAAAATACAACAAATGATCTCTTCTTCCCATCTCTCTTCCATAAACAAAACCATAAAACTTTGTCATTTGGTCCTACTCTGCATAAATCCACTAAAGATGACCAGAGACGACAATATATTTTAATCTTGATCAAATAAACCAACTTTATATTCTATCCCTTTTAATAATTTTGATTTTTATCCCTTCATATGCATCCCATAATCATGATAATAATGTCCTCAGAATTTTAATAAATCGCTTCTGTATATGTAATATAAGGAAGCTACCAATATCAATTGGATTACGAAAAGGAATAGTTTGCCTTCAGAAATCGTGAGTGCTTCATTACTGGAGGTTTTTAAGAAACTAGACAGCCACTTATCTGAAATAGTATAGGTACTCTTGCTTGAGCAGGGGGCTGGACTAGAGAACCTCCAAGGTCCCTTCCAGCTCTATTCTGCTCATCACTCTTTCATTAAGACTTCAGCCATTATACAAGTGAATCTAATGATATTGAGAGAAACACAATCAGGAAATATCTATTATGTTTACTGTAAGTTTCCAGAGGCAGATTAATTCTATTACATGATACTGAATGAATTTCCTGAAAGTTTAGCTGAATTTTTATATACAGGTAATCCTTGACTTAACCACAATTGAGCCTAACATTTCTGTTGCTAAGTGAGAAAGTTGTTAAGTGAATTTTGATCCATTTTACAAGCTTTCTTCCCACAGTTGTTAAGTGAGTCACTGCAGTTATTAAGTTAGTAACACAGTTGTTAAATGAATCTGGCTTTCCCGTTGACATAGGACCCTGCAACCATCATAAATATGAGTCAGTTGCCAAGGGTCTAAACATGTGACCATGAGGATGCTGCGATGGTCACAGGTAGGAAAAATGGTCATATGTCACTTTTGTCATGTAACTTTGAACAGTCACTAAATCAGGTGATTGAAGTCTACTTATACTATCCTTGAGTGTACACTCTATAGTCTTGGGAGTGAGTCAAAATGTCACATCACTAGAGAAGTCTATTATCTTCCAAAAAGAAATAAAGGAATCATAGAGCAGTCAGACATTGATTCTAGAACAGATCATAAAAAGCTTTATCTGCAAACATAGAAATTACTCTCTTTGGATTTACCAAAAGAAATCTTACCAGACTAACGTTAACTCTGAACAATTAACTCCTTTAATTTATCATGGAAATATTGTAGCCATAGTATTATTTCAGCAAGGCATTCAATAAAAGCACTGAACAGCATTCTAATTAGCAAGCTAGAGAAATGTGGAGTAATAGCATAACAAATAGATTCATAACTACCTGAAAATTGTAGTCATAAAGTATTTATCAAAGGTTCTTCATCAAACGAGGTGAGGTAGTGAGGGGGTAGGAATAAGGTGTGGCCCTGAGCCTTTCAGTATTTTTATTAACAACTTGCATTAATGAGACTTGCAAAATAAGCAATGTTTTATTGGTAACTTGCATACGTAGGCTGAATAAATGTTTATTAAATTAGCAGATGACACAGGACTGGAAGAAAAATTCCAAAGAAAATAAAATTCAGAACAAACTTGTCAGATTAGAGAAATGGGCTGAGAATGAATGAAATTTAACACAGACAAATGTCAAAATTCTTCACTTCAAAAACAAAATATGCAATTATAGAAGAGAAAATTATTGGCTTATTTATAGAATGTGCAGCAGTTTTTGGAACAGTAGTTGATTAGAAGCTGAACATGAATCAGCAGTTCATCTGGCTATAAAAAGGCAAATGCATAACCAAATTATTATAGGTTAATAGGAAGAAATAGTTTTCCTTGTCTGCTTTACCCCTGAAAGTTTCAGATAGACTGAAACGTTTTCAAAGAAAACCAGCAGAGGCTAGAAGGTTAGAAATGACATCTGAAGAATAGGAATTGAAAGAACAAAACTGCTTGGCCTTCAGAATAAAAGGTAAGAGGGGACATGACAGGATCTCCAATATGATATTGCTAGTTTGTATTCAGTTTGTAATCAAATAAAAGATGGTACATATATAAAAATTCAAGACCTGTTTTCTGTTGTTATTGAAAACGAATTTAAATTACAGTTTGACAACGCAGTTACTTTTTTTTGCTCAATGTATTCAGGAAGGGATTACACATCTTTTGGGAATACTTTAATTGGATTTCTCTGGAATCCCTATCTTCGTAGACTTTTATTTGTCTGCTGTGAAATCATTCTGAAATTGTGAAACATTTTGGTGCACACTTATATGAAGACAACATGCTGGGTTCTGGTGTCTGAGTGCATCTTAAAGCTCATTCTACATTCCCCTTAGGGAATTTTCAAAGACACAACAGGAAAACTAGTTCAACATTTTTTGTGGGAATTCTAGCAAGCTTCCAAGAGTTTCTAGGGTTCTCCAGAAGACTAAAAATTACCAATACAAAATTACTAATAAAATAGATTAATATATTTCTATCATAGGCTTGGAAGTCATTGAGTTTCTTCCATGTAGGAATCCAAGTTAAAGCATCTCATACAAATCATTGTCTTTGCTGCAGCACAACCAGTGAAAGGGACTCTACTCTTCTCTGGGTTATTGGTTCCACTACAGTACTAATCTGTTCATACAGTTAGCATAGTTTTTCTAACATTCAATCAGAATTGGGTCTTCCTGTAACTTACTGTTTTATGTCATGTACTCTGGCATGGTAGAGAGCAATCTACAAAGCCTGTGTTTTCATAGAGTGCATGTAAGAAGTATGTCCTAGAATTAGACAAAAGAAACAATACTGTAATTCTATCCTTTAGCATTCTAGCTCCATCGAAGTAGATACACCTTTGGATCATAGATGCTACTTCCTGTGGACTTAAATCAACATTTTTGTATCATCAGTTTTATTCAGACATTAAAACTAATTTAAGTGTAACCAGCTGCCTATCTAGATCCTAGTAGTTCTACAGTATTTGGGGCCATAAGTCAACCCCTTTGCATTTCTTTCCTGCTTAGAAAGAAGAGCTTATGATGTGAAATCAAATTAGGGTCGGTCAATGGGAACAGAGATTTATTCTTTACTACAGTAAATCTTCATTCTGGTGACTGATTCAAATTCAAATTTGTATTGTTATCCAGGGACACATATATTTGCCTTCATTTGTAAGAGTTTATGACTTTATATGGCATATCAGAAATGTTACTTATGCCACAGTAGAAAGCCAAATATATTTTGAAACAG
Source organism: Notechis scutatus (assembly GCF_049901735.1). Lineage (NCBI taxonomy): Eukaryota > Metazoa > Chordata > Lepidosauria > Squamata > Elapidae > Notechis > Notechis scutatus. The sequence continues at coordinate 230,050,183 of NC_142009.1, forward strand.
AAAATGACTGTTACAGGAAGAACAAATAAAGCAAAACAGCCCTTCTTATAGTAGAACAGAGGTATTTGGAATATTTTCACATGGAACAATTAGGGATATTTGTTGGTTAAGAAGCCTTCTTGGAATGAACAAAGTAGGAGTTCAGTGTTACAACAGTTAACAAGATATAATGGCTTCTGAAATCTAAGGGAAGTTGGGGTTAATGGCCATGGTCATGTTTAATACAGAGATCTGGTATTCCTTCTGGTTAATGTCCACAACATATTTAAAGGTGCTGAAGCTGGCTGAACTCTCTAGATTTTAGGAATAGCTGCTTGGTTCCGGGCAGAAAGCATAGGATATGTGGGAAATTCTTTGCTGCCTTCTCCTAATGGCTGGATTGATTGAAGCTGGAATATATGGCAGTTGTCCTTCTCAAGGCACTTTATTCTTATATTGCTGCTTGTTTTTCTCAGCGAGACATCATCCGTACAAACTCTATATGGAAAAGAGCAAGGATGTCAGCACATTAGGAGAGAAGAAAGAGTGTATCATTTTTTAAACATTACTGAGAAGTAGGAGTGGGCTAGTTAGCTATAAATCCTAACATTGTAATATTTCACCTCATTTTTCCAATATTTCATCACACTCTAGTAGTTTGACCAAGAAACAGATGTATATTTATTAATACATACCCTCCCTTAAAAAGAAAGAATGAAAGAAAGATAAATACATTGCAACAGAGCTTTACAGGATCAAAATATGATTTTGCCATTTTTCACTGAGTAAAAATCTTCCCTGAGTACAGATTTAGAGCCAACTATTGAGTTGAAATGTTTATCTTCTCCAGTTAAAATATGCCTGCCAATAGGAAAAAATAAAATGCTGTACAGTAGTTGAGTTTTAAAAAATGACTTGCTTAGCTTATAATATATAGCCATTCTGGTTAGTGTTTGCTGCTTTTGTTTTGAAACAAAAATCTTAGCTTTCAAACTGTCCCTTTTTGACTGTATTCTCTATTAAACAGAAATTGGTAGAGGTAAATGCAGTACCTCAAACCCTAATATATATTTTTCCTGCCAGCTTGTCCAATATATTCCTTCCCAAAATCAAAACCAAAGTCCAAATAGTCTCTTGGCTCAGATATCATTTTCCATTTGTAAAATACAAATTTTCATCCAAAAAGACTTTCCTGTCATACCTTCGAAGTCCACAAGACCATCCCCATTCAAATCAACATCCCGGAGAATCTCATCCATCTCTTGGTAGTTCAACTGTTGCCCTAGGAGCTTATGCATTGCTTCCCGTAGTTCAGCTATGCTGATCTGCCCATCACCATTTGTATCAAACTGAAAGGAGGAAATACACAAACAACTTATTTCACCAGTCATTTAACTACAGTATCTTTCATACTTATCCAGTCTCATTTGAACCCAGTATTGTTTCCTGTTCTTAGTTGACTAACGAACAATGGCAATTGATCTAAGGTACCAAACCAGAAAGTGGGAAATCATGAGTTCAAGTCCTGCCTTAGTCATCAAAGCCAGCTGGGTGACTTTGGACCAGTCATTCTCTCTCAGCCCAATCCACTTCACAGGGTGGTTGTTGTAGGGAAAATGGGAGGAGAAAGATGTGTTGGATATCTCAGCCACCTTGAGTTATTTGTAAAAATAATAAAGGTAAGTTAGTAAGTCAGTAAATAGTAGATACAGCACAATGCTATGCCATGCCATGCCATGCAATACATCATTATGTACAGATTCTGCCCATCCAAATGGGCTTGCATACAGCAGACATTTCAAGGAGCTGCACATAATTACATTACAAAGTTTACTCATGTGAACTTTGCAAATTCAAAACCAAAATCATGCCTGAAAAAACATTCATTACATCTATGGTAGCTGCTGCGGTTAAGAAGTATTACTTAAGAAGGATCCAGAGAATGTGGAATAAGCTCAGAACAGGGCCAGGAGGATAATTAGGGATTAGAAACTAAATCTATAAAAAGAGATTGAAAGAACTGAATGTTACTCTTGAGAACAAACGATAACATAATTTAAATTCTTAAAATATGTTACTGTGCACAAAAATTGTTTTTCTCTCATCCCAGAGTCATAGACATGTAAGAATGCATTTAAATTACAGGAAGGAAACCCTGCCGAATTTGTTAACAAAAAGAGCATGTTGGACACTCCATTCAGTGAGATGATGAATTTCTGTTTGCTAGATGTATTCAGGCAAAAGCTTGACAGCAACAGTATACATGAGATAAACATTTTTGGGTTTCTGCATGTTGCAAGAGGACGTTTCCTAATGGCCTGAAAATAACTACTTTGTAATTTTGCTTTCCCAGTTCAAAATGGTACCATTGTCTCAAATTATTATACTAAATAATTTTCTCTGCCTGCAGACTTGTGACTTGTTTTCAATGAAACCCCAAATGTACAACATCCATGGAGTCCAGCATTTCATTATTTCCCATACCTAGATGATTCCAGTAAAATAGACAATACTAAGGAGGATTCTTTTTAATTTCACAAGTACGTGATTAGTTTCTCTATTGGTTTTCTCCAATGCCTTATTGGTCTTACTAAGAATTCTTTTGATACATAAGAATATGCCCTCGTCAATTTTACCTAAGAAATGGGGAAAAGTCTGAAGGTGAGGCCTTAGTATGACCCAGAAGAATGTCAAAAACAAACAGCAGTTAAAGTATAGAGGATATACTTCTTAGTCAAGGATGAAAAATTGAAGAAAAACAATACCCCTGAATTTTCCTCAGAATTCTGCAGAGGAAAACCTGGTAGATTGAAGGTTTCTTATGCAACAACAATACTAAAGCTAAAATATAATGATAAAGCTGTTTATTGCCTAAATATCACATTAGAATCTACGCATATCAAGAATATGAGAGTTACTCAAAGGTACTTTAAATAGTAAGAGATAACTTAATGAAAACAGTGAAGATTTGTTTCCTTTACAAGTTAGCCCTAGAGTTATTTTTTAATAGAGTACAGCCTAAAAATAATCTCATGTATCCTTAAAGCATAACAGGTATTTATTTTTACTTCTGCTTGTGGAACCTCTGTATTTATGTAAAGCTGGGGGGAAATTTGAGTAACGGGGCTCTGTTTTTAGGAATGAAAATAATCCTCAGAGTCCTTGGTGTCATTTGGCACATCTAGCAATGACTAAATCATTCACTGTTCACTTTAACACTGAACCTAAAATGAAAAATTCAGGATATAATTTCTGGTGTAAGTTTCTCACTTTGTGACTTGCTTCTTATTTATTATTTTAGGCTGATGAAATCTTGAAGGTATACATACCAACTGTTTAAATCATTTGATTGTTGTTGATACTGCCTAACTTAAAATTGTGAATATCCATTATAATGGGGGGGTCGAGCAGCAGACAATTTAGTCAAAATTAAACATCCACAATATATAGTTATCCAGCCACTGCTTGCTCACCGTATGTAATCATGTGATTTGTCACATATGATTTAATTTGAATTCCTGGCTTTTCCCACTCTATGATTCAGTGTGATTTGCTTATTTATGGCTTCGTGTGTTGACTCAACTCATCCAGAACTGTTTTGTAAGCAACAATCTATGACTGAAACTAGCCAAATGTGGTTTATTCAGGAAATCATTTTTAGCATATTCAGCCATAATGTATTATGGGAAGATAGCAGGTGTGCATATAATACTACTACCTCTGATCCTTATAACTGTAACTGTATAACTGTAGCTCACCTCTCTGAAAGCATCCCGCAGCTCTTTAACCCCAATCATGTCTGCTGTCTCCGCCAGCAGCTTAGGGCCCATCAGTTCCACAAAGTCATCAAAATCCACTTTTCCTCCAGCTGTAGACATATAAAGGCATTTTCAGAAGAAGCAGGGCAACACAAAGTTAAATATTTTATATTGTGAGCCAAGGCCATCTCACACTGGGAGAAACTAAATTTGATCTTTCTATCCATCATGTCCCCAACAGAATTTATATGGATTCAGTATATTTATTTAAAATACACAGGAGTAAAATGACTGTTATCAATCTAGAGTAGAGTAGAGTAGAGTAGAGTAGAGTAGAGTAGAGTAGAGTAGAGTAGAGTAGAGTAGAGTAGAGTAGAGTTGGATAGGATAGGATAGGACAGGACAGGACAGGACAACAGAGTTGGAAGGGACCTTGGAAGTCTTTTAATTCAACCCCCTGCTGAGTCAGGAAACCCTATACCATTTCAGACAAATGGTTGTCCAATCTCTTCTTAAAAACTTCCAGTGTTGGAGCATTCACAACTTCTCAAGGCAAGTTGTTCTACTGATTAATTGTTCTGTCTGGAAATTTCTCCTTAGTTTCCCAATTGCTTCTTGTCCTGCTCTCAGGTGCTTTCTCAATAATCAGAATTTGAACCCTGTTAGAAAATCTACACAGTCGATAGTTTTTCCTTAACACAATCATTTGCACATTCAGGACATCTTTAATGTGAGGCTTCTATCCTCATTTGAAAGCGTTTTGGCCCTGGCCATCCCATTCTATTATTTATGTTCAATAAGCTGAGCCAGTATATTTAGCTCAGCTGCAACTGCAACAAGGGTACTAGTCAGAGGTGGTATTCAGCAGGTTCTGACCAGTTCTGGAGAACCAGTAGTGGAAATTTTGAGTAGTCCAGAGAACCGGCAAATACCACCTCTGACTGGAGATTTTACAGTATCCTTCCCCTGCTACGCCCACCAAGCCACACCCACAGAACCGGTAGTAAAATATTTTGAATCCCACCACTGGTACTAGTATTACTATTTCCAGTGCTTTGAAGTTTGTGCATGGTTTTTTTCCTTCATTGATGGGAATTCTTGCCTCACCCCTCCTCTTGAATTCAAGTCACAACTCCCACCTCTGTTTAACATGTATCCTCTAAGGAACTTTTGTTTCAAGACAATCACTGGGAAAAAGGTGGTAAGAAAAACCTAAATAGGCCCCTCGAGCTTTGCAGTCTGCTTGTCCCTGCAGAAAGGAAGTGCAAAAAGCATTATTCTTCATTTCACATCTACTTGCTTTGCCTGGGTTATAGGACTCCTGGGAACACTTGCAATGGTGTTGAAAAAGTCAAAACAGCATGGATCAATCTTGGCTGAGTTCACCCATTTTAGCACAGCAACCAACCACCATGGTTAGAGCCACTGGGAAAAGTGCCATAGTTTGCTGCAAAATGGCTAACATGCTACCCTTGCAGCATCACACTTCATAATCTTTTCAGCAGAATCCACCAGTCCCCACAGGGTGAGATTTTGATTACATAGTAGTGGCTGTCACCTAGACTTTTTTTGAGACACACGAAGGTACCCACATACCTGTCAACATCCCTGACAGGAGCTGTAAGGACCAGAGTGACTCCTTTTCTAGCAACTGTTCAGATTGTTTAAACAACAACATTCAGACTATTCATACAATTCAAACTGAAAACATGGATGGGGAAATGGGGGGCGCTATTTTCCATTTGAGTGAGGTGTCTGTGAGAGAAGATTTCACTCCAGGAATTGCAGCAGTTTGAATTCTATTTGTTTGTTTGTTAGGCTTTTTCTTACTGGTGGTTATCCTGAGGAAACATTGTTCAGTTCATGGCATTCTCTGCCATTTCTCAGCATTTCAAAGCTGGCAGAAGGGGAAATGATTGGGGATTGACTTCAAAGAGTTTTTGAGGGGTTGGGGAAAGAAAATGGTAGTGGTTTAAAAGTGCCCTTGGTCTCAGCACTAACAAAAGAAAACAGTAATGCTCTGTGGAGGTGAGAAAAAGGAACCCAAAAGGGTTTTGAGGACTTTCTACAGTGACTCATACCCTTATTCCACTCAACTGGATTTCTGCAGTGTGGATTATGTGGGGCTATGGTTAAAGACCACCTGAAAGCTGCAGTTAGTTCAATATGCAGGTACTGTAAATTGCTTGCTAACTGGTGGTCACTGACATGATAATATGACATCTATTTTGGAGGTTCTGCATTTCTTACCATGGGTTTCTAGGTACAGTTCACAATGCTAGCAAAGATTTAAGATTTGGCAGTTTCTATTTGTTTAATTTATATGCTATTTTTCATCTAATTGCTCACAGTTCTGTACATATTGTGCCCACCTGTCATTTTTCTCCACCCTGAAAATCCTTTGTGGTAGATTGGGCTGAGAGACAGTGATTGACTCAAGATCACCCTGAGTTTCTTGACAAAGCATGATCTTGAAAGTGGGTCTCTCCAGTGCCAGGCTAGCATTTTAATTGCTAGACCACACTGGCTTTCAGGTTTGTGTTCCATGCCTCCCTTAATACTTGTCAGCCTGAGATATTCCTAGTCAAGATAGCAGGTAATTTCAAGGATGCTCTTCATAACAAGGTGAATGAAAGATTGGGAGGGATCAAGAGGTGAATTTCAGTTTTAACATATGTGCTGTAAAAGTAATTCAAGAATGAGAGGCAGTCAAAGGGCATTGTTGATTATAATTCCAGCACTTAAAGATAAAGAGGCCGGGTCAGGGGAGAAAAAGCTCAGAATCCATATTAAATGTAACTGGAAGGCATTTCTCAATGTGACATCCCTTACTGCATAGTATTCCTTAGGCTTTAGGTCGACTTATAGAAGAAGGTACGTACTAATTTGTTGAGATAATTCTATGAGTTCCATTTCAGTAGGCATGTAACCCATGGTACGCATACATTCTCCCAAGTCCTTATAACTGATGTAGCCATCACGATCTTTGTCAAACTCCCGAAAAGCCTCCTTGAGCTCTGAAAGGAGAAAAGTTGTTATAACAAACTATAGTTAATAGGCAGGCGAACCCTTATCCCCACCTTCTGGTCCACAGTTGCAGCCTGCCTGCCAGCCCTTATACCAGATGACAAGATGGAGTCCTTCTCTTCATATAATTGTATAGTTCTTCCAGTGAGAGATCCTTTTAAATAGAAATATGTATTTTTAACAACTGTGTATTTTTATCTTCTTTCCAATGTAATGGACTGTGAGAAACTTTGGAAGACTGGAGGAAGAATCGCAGCCTTGACAACAGTTTGATAAGAGAGAACTAAATCTAAAGGAAAAATAGGGAGAAAGCATCTCAGAGGGGACCCTTCCTAGTTCTCTGTTAATTAAAGGCCCAGGAGGGGCTAAGTGCCTTCAGACTTGCAAGGGTTTGCTATAGTAATCTTGCAATAAAGGTAGCATTGGTACTCAGGGTTTTGGTTTTATGTATGGGCCACCTTGAAGATCTAACAGCCACTGAATATTTTACCAGTATAACTTAAAACTGAAAAATCATTTTTATATTTCCTCTTCCCCATTTTCATAAAATTTTATTCTACACAAACCTTGCAAGATTGATGACTCTCCCAAAGGAGTGGCATTGATTTCCTCAGTGACACAAATTTTTACCTTTTTTGATATGTTTTCCTTTTATTTGTTAATAAAGCAAATGGTCTATGAAGATCCCATTTCTCTCTCACCCCATAAAATCTCTCTGGGAAATACCTGTAGTAGCAGTAACTATCAAGCCACCCATACCCAGACAAAAGGGTGTTTAGGCAAAAGGGTTTCAAAAATAAGAGGTTAATATCCAAAAGTGCTTTTTCAAGAGGCAACTGGACTTTCTTGTTTTTCTTTGAAGAAGTTTTGCTTCTCATCCAAGAAGTTTCTTCAGCTCTGACTGGATGATGGGGAATGGAAGGATTTATACTCCTTGCAGACAGCTGGTCATTTGCATCCTTTTAAAAGAGTTGTTGAGGCCCCTTGGAGATTTATCTGTGTCCTAAGGGTCACCAGAGTAGTACAAATGGTTGTACTACCTTGAAACTGCTGAAAGGACTGTTATAAACTGAAGATAGATGATGTCATGTCCCTCCCCCTCTGTTGAGAGATTTTGACATAGATGGCCTCTTTGACCCCTCTTTCAAAACAGCAGTCCTCTCTGTCCAAAATGTGGATTTGCTGTCTTCAAAAGAGTGGTCTTTGTCTTTTAAATGCAGACAGACTGCTGAATCTTGTCCTGATGTGTTTGTTCCAGTGGTGGGATTTGAATAACTTAATAACCGTTTCTCTGGCTGGGTAGGTGTGGCCTGTTGGTCATGTAACTGGGTGGGTGAAGTCACTCATCACACCCAGCCCCGTCTCCCAGCCACTTGCCTCAAAGGCAGAGGCAGGATTCAGCCAGTTGGGGCTCATTCCACCACTGGCTGGCCTTGCCTGTTTTTGGCCTGTTTTGGGGGCATTTTTCTGGGCAGCCGTTTTGGGCTGTTTTTGATCCAAAAAACACCCTGAAAACACCCTGAAAAATGGGTGAAAATGGCCCCCAAATGGTCCAGAAAACAGGCCGAAAAATGAGCAAGGGTGGGGCCAACCAGTGGTAGGATTTGCCAGTTTGCTGAACTGCACAGAATCTTAACTACCGGTTCACCTGAACCAGTGTGAACCGGAAGCAGCCCACTTCTGGTTTGTTCTCCTATGTTGTGTCATGCATTTATGAAGTAGTTATTTTGTTTCCCCAATGTACAGATTTGCACATCCTTCCATTCCTTCCATTCCTCACCATTCAGTCAGAGCTGAAGAAGCTTCTTGGATGAGAAGTGAAATGTCTTCAAAGAAAAACAAAGTCCAGTTGCCTCTTGAAAAAATCACCTTTAGGACAACCATGACCTGGATGACTGAGAATCTCCCTAGACAGAGGTTAATATTTCCAGAGGTGTAAAAAATAGAAAAAAAATTTTTTTTAAAGGCTAATACATCTTTTATGTACTCAGCTCTGTCCTATGTGCTCAGCTCTGTCGATATAGGATCCCAATAGCGCTTTATTTAAACATATCTGGGCAGCAATCTGAAATTGTTACTGCTGAACCACATTTCCCTTTTTTTTCTAAATTTGTTTTCCTTGAAAATCTCATGGTCCATTCATGTCTTGCATGCACCAAATTGATACAAAGGTGGAAATCGAGTAACAGAATGCAATATACACAATATTTTTTTACCAATTCTAACATCTCTGCTTCAGTTTAATTGTGGCTTTGGAAGCTACTCAAGGAAAATTAGATCAAAAATGCAAAAATCCACAGGCATTCAAATCCAAATTTTCAGAGGAAGGGATATGGGGTACAGAAAAGATGCAAAGAATAGCATAAAAGAAAACGTAGCCCAAGAAAATAAATTAACAAAACAAATTGGTGCAACAAAAATACTAAATTAAATAAGTGAAGGTAGCTTCACAATATTACTGATTTACAGTAATATTCTGGGTTTTTTTAGCAAATTAGTACAGTATTTTTAAAAGTACCTACAATAGAGAACTTTAAGATAGCAGCAAAATGTGTAAATGTCTAGACTCCATTCCATTAATTCCCTTGATAATGCCTGTATTTTATTAACTGCTCAATGAAAGTTTATCAGAAAATCCAATTTTCACAACTTAAGTAGAAACTCTCAAACTTAATTTTCCTAGTTTAAATAAGCAAAATGATACCTTGCTAACATTAATTATTGATTTTGACTACAAACAATTAAGTCAGTGAACTCTTAGCAACAACCTAGATCAGGGGTCTCCAACCTTGGCAACTTTAGGACTTGTGGACTTCAACTCCCAGAATTCCTCAGCCAGCTTTGCTTTAAAGTGGTACCTAGCTTTTCTGGCTGAGGAATTCTGGAAGTTGAAGTCCACAAGTCTTAAAGTTGCCAAGGTTGGAGACCCCTGACCTAGATAATTTTCTCCATGACAATCTGTCCCTAACTTGGTCCTTTAGGTCTTTCAGCAATGCAGCCATCACTATTGCAACTGAATCATTACTTTAAAGTCTCATAATAATGGATAGCCTTCACATTCTCCAGACTCAGGATAGAAAAGCAATCTTTTTATTTTAGAAAGATCTCCACTAGTTTTATTTTGTTCAATAAAAATTACAAGCATTTTAGAAAGGGAAAAAAATGATCTTCCCTGGGACTGTTTTTCCCACTTTGTCTTGATGCATTTTCCTTCCTGAATCTTTAAAAATTGTGCTATTATTTCAACATCTTTAACTGAAGTTCCGCAGTAGGAGAAAATAATGGAAAAAGTGGGAAAATGGCAAATGTCAGTTGGTCCCACAAAGTTCTATAAACAAGAGAGGCTAGTTACACAATAAATTCTCATTTAGCAGCATCCCCCTCGGGGTGGGCTGCTGGGTGTTCGCAGGGGTTTGGGAGAGCCCCTAGCTAAGATTCTGTGCAGTTCAGAGAACCCACAAATCCCACTCGTGGCTGGTCCCACCCGTCCCTCCCCGCCTTTCCCAGGAGTCCCCATGCGGCCCGTTTTGGAGGCACATAAGTGCAGGGCACGCGCGGAGGCTTGGGGAGGGTGAAAAACGGGCCTTCAGGAAGGCCGGAAATGGGCCCTTTTTCAGCTTCCAAAGAGCCTCTGGAGCCTGTGGAGGCTGTTTTCACCCTCCCGGAGGTTCAAGAAAAGCCTCTAGAGCCCAGGGAGGACAAAAACATCCCCCTCCCCACCGTGGTGCAGGAGGCTGACTACCCTGTAACCGGGAAGGAAACCCATTGCTAAAAATTTTGAAGCCCACCCCTGATCCCCCTTCTTAGCAGGAGGGTTGAGTAATGAGGATTTAGACTTTAGGTCTTATGAGACCCCCCCTTTAAACAGCAATGTGTATTACTTCAGTTGTGAAGTACACAGTGAACATTTCTAGCCAAAACCATAATCTTTGCAATGGCTTTTAATTCTTGCTATGTTAGAGGAAAAGCTAAACAAGACTGAAGCTGAAGAAAGGTCCTCACACCAGAGGAAAAAAAAATTACTTTAAATTAAGAACTACAATTGTCATTAATTCATTAGCATTAATTAAAGGGTAACACCACCTCTACTACAGAAATAGTGTTTGATTTTGCACTCTACATTTATTGAGGGATATTTATTACTTATATTACCTATATACAATTGGTTTAACCTGCTTCCCATTAAAAATAATCTCAGTAAAACAAGCTCATGAACCCAGGCAAAATGATGAAACCATACAAAATTAGAACTGGAAACTTTTTATAGCAAAAATAGCAAAAATGCACTACCACACAGGATGATGACGCCTATAGTGTTATCACATCTTTCTAACAACAGAGCAGTGAGAGGACAAAGGAGGTCTGGCACTATCTAGTAAACTTCTCTTCCCTTCAGCTTGAGTTCTGCAGGAACAGTTGTGGGCTGTTCTGAGAGGCAGATTGAGGAGATTAAAATACCTTCAATGACACTATGGGATGAATTAAGAACTGTTTTCTTTCAGAGCAGGGGAACATATCAAAATTAAAAAGGGAACATCCTATCGTGATTAGTGCCAAGCCCTATGCTGCCCTCAGATGCCAGCTTATCTCCTGTTTCTGGACATGTCTTTGAAGAACTTTCTCATCTCCCTGCAGGGTTCTAGATTTCAGATCAGAGTGCACACTAGCCGAGCTGGAAAAGACCTAAAAAAGAATTATGAGAAAGTATTTTTCATTTTACCTTCAATTTCTTCCACTCGCAGCTTTCGGTCCTAAGGAGGGAATAAGAGTAGAGGCCAGTGAAACGACAAAACAGAAACAGTTTGTCAAATGATTCTTATTTGAACGCTTTTTATGTCTAATTCCCCTACCCGTTTGTAGCCTTCAATTGGGCAAAACAGTGAATCAAGAGATTTTGCAACAAGTTTTGAATTAAGGTATCTCAAATGGGCTAATTTAAAGAATGCATCCAGAATCCAGGATCCGTTATTCTGATGTAATTGAAATTTCAAGGATCTTTCACCAGTTGTATTAGCAAAGTTGTGGCCACTGCAGCATTGTCACTGTTTGCTACAGTCACTGTGATTGTTATTTCCAACTACACATTCCAGAAACCTATAGGATGCATGATGCAAGGAAAAATGAGAGGGACATACCCTTTGCATCCAATCGGCTGGCAGCAAGGTTTGATAGGTGATTGGTGACTGGATGCTTTGGAAACAAGGCTGAAAATTTAAAATTTCTTAGTGGGTGGCGAGAGAAGAATGAGGAGCAATTCAGATGCCTGCTGATGAAGAAGGGTTGGTTGGGGGGGCACTATGGTCAACATAGAGGGATGGGCCCTTGAGGACACACCGGGATGAGGAGCACAGGTGCGATTTTCATCACAGTTCAGGACAGTCTTTTTCCCCCCACTCCCCCCAGCAAAGTGGCAGGCCAATATGTGGGTCAGCCAAAGTGAATGAGGAGATTTTGCCAGGGTTCTGCAGGGGATCCTGAGGGGAGGAGAAAGAATGCCAGCCTATAATATATGTGGAAAGAAGAATAACCCAGTGGATCATTCCTTTTAAAAATGGGTGTTTTGTGGACACTGACTTTGAACAGATAAAGCATGGCAATCTGTTAAAAGGGTTCACCTAGTTGGACAGCAGTTCAAAAGCTGCTGTTAAAAGTTCAATCTGCTCATTGTGGAGTCTCAAAATAGGAGATTGTCTTTGCCATAAATTACCAAGTAGCCTTAAGAGCTTTGCTTTCCATCACAGTCTTAGCACCTAAGCCCAGTAACCTCACTTTCCTCTTTTATGGCGTGGTGTAAATATTATTGATGTGTCCTTTGAGGTTATTGTGGGGCAGCAATAACATAATGTGCACGAAACAGCTACATATCAATATATCCTTATTAATTAATCTTTCCATTTTCCGAGCTTTTGACATGGGGCAATGAAGTCACTGAAGGACACTTTTATACATCCAGGGGTTTATACTTTGTATGCAGAAAAGATGGTAAGTGGGATTTCCGAGGGAGCAGAAAACTCTGAAGGTGAGCTAGTTCATAGCTTGAGCAGTGTGGGGGACTACACAGAGGGTAAGTGAGGAGAATCGTACGGGCAGGGCAGAGGGTCATTATGGAAAGTGGGGATATATGGTGGCAGCTACTGGAGAAGCAGAGTACGTACGATCAATGAGATGGCGATGCTCTGGCGCAAGAAAATGCAGGCTGGCCCCACCAAGCCATGCAGCATTGAGTAATTCTGCAAAGATGGATACTGTGTGCCATCAGCCATTTCATCCAGCTTGCTGTTAGAAGACGTTGGGGAGTCAAGAGCTTCTGAGGGTTGCTTATTCTCCTTCACAATAGCCTGAAATTAGGTACGTTTGATTAAAGGCCCTATCCTATCACACCTGAAAGCTTAAGGTTCCTGACTCTTGGGAAATTCTTGGAAAGGAAGAATGTAATGGAAAGGAAAGAACAGATAGAAAGGAAAAAAGGAAAAGAATACAAAAGAAAAACAAGGAACGACTGAGAAATGTTACCACATGAGAAATTCTTAACATCCATCTTAACGGCCAGCTGATGGTACAGTATATTTCAACCTGCACAACCCTTCAGTGAATCCTTAATGGGAGTCAAAAGCATTGTTTGTAACATCAGCGCAGCAGGGTGCATGCTGGAGTACAAGCATTTGCTATTTTGCTAATACCACAGATAATACTCATGCAGGGAGACATAGAATACATATTCCACTCTTTCCAAAATGTCATACTGCTGGATACATACACCAGTGCCTCAAGCACAGAAATATAGATCCTAACAATAACATATTTAGACCATCATAGTAGGTGTGCTCATTTTTCCTAATAATTTCTCTGCCTTTTGTCCTACATGTTGTCCCTACAGATTTAGACTGAAACTCAAGGAATTGTGGTTTGGTGAGGAGAGCAATGAATTTTTAACAGGGTTCTTCTTGGCAAATGATATATCTTTTCTAATCAGATGTCCTTCATGTGTGTTGCATTAAAATGCCTATACTTTCTATCCAGCAGTGGATATAAAAGTTAAATAGAACTGATTTTTAAACTATGTAGTAAAATATTTTTAAAAAGTCATTAAAACATGGGTGGTGTGAAAGAATGTCCTAACTCTTAGTAAATATTCTTTGCCACATAACCACACGACTTACAATTTTTCAAACTCCTCCAAAAATGTCCACCAAACCATCAATTTTAATTTGACAAAAAGGGGATTATGAAATCATAAAGAGTGCTTATTGACACAATTCTATATTGAAGCAACATAGACAGAGATAAAAACTGGGCCGACCTGTTCATGAGAATTTGGTTATAGAGACCATCTCCTTCATGCTTTCAAATTTAAAAATTGTCTGGCAGTTTCTTTTTTCTTTTGTTTAGCTTTGGTTGAATGTCTTCTCTATCAAAGATTTGCAAAAGTTACAATTAGAGTGCTTTGACGATTACATAAAAATGACTCTTGACAACAGGCAGAGAAACATAAGCCTAGAGATGATGTTACCTAACATGGTAATGAAACATCTGTAGAAAAACAACCAAGAGAACCTCAAGAATCCCAAAATTCATCCCTGAGCTACATAGATTCTCTACTATTACACCTAAATATTTTTTTCCAACATACATGTTTTGTTTCCTTCACTGAACAATTCACAACACTCTCTTCCCTTCCATTCTGTCTTCAATGTCACCCTTTCCTCTCTTTGATAGTCTAAGCAATGTACAAAAATGGCATGCAAATACTGGGATACAGGCTGGTTCTTCTCACCTAGTCATCAAGAATGGAGATGACTGACCTTGAGCAAATGCAAGAATGTGCAAATGAGCATAAACAATGGGACCCAATTCCACGAACCAGTATTTTCTGATCTTGGGTTTTAACTTGTTCATTCCCCCCCACTCACTGAATGAAAGAATCAGATCTGGCTGCTAAGCTAAGGATTCAAACAGGGAAAAATAAAAGGGCCATTTTCAGCCTCCTGAATTATTCTTCTGTAAAACATTCCAACAATTTGGAGAATTTGTACTTAGAGCTAAAGGATCTTGGGATGATACCTCAAAGCCTGTTACTCTGAGACAGGGCAAAGCAAAGAATTTTTCCACAAACACTCACCAAATGAGGGGATTTTGCCATATTTTCTAAGAGAATTCAGGCCTGAAATCTGGACATTGATGGACAGACACAGTAGAACAAGGAAAGTAGACAAACATGTGCTGAAACAGCCGCATGCAAGAAGCCAGACAGAAAAATGGGAATGCAACAGGATGAGGAGCCCCCCCACACCCCTCCATCTTTTTTCCCCTTACCTTGGAGAGTCGCTTGCCAAGGGTTTTGGTGCAGTTGCCCATGGCTTCTAAGGCCCCCCCATCCCACAGGGCAGAGCATTGGTCTGCAGGCAGCTGGCACTGATGGCAGTGGGTTTTTTATAGTAACAAGTGATTCTCTTCTAGGAGGTTTAGTCTCTTTGAGGATTTTCAGGGTTTTTATTGTTGAATATATCTAGAATATTAAGGGAAAGTAAATGGAGGGGGAAAGGCGTAGAGTAGTACCATAATCCTCAGGATTATGCAAAACTCAATAATAGATGGTGCTGAAGCAGAGAATGGAGGGGCAAGCAAGCATCTATTCCTCTGAGAACTGCAGTATCCCAGGAGGGAAAACATTATCCATGGTTTGTTCTTCTTGCCTCCTTCCAAAAACCCATCTCACCAGGGGCCTGCAAACAGAGAATCCCTGGCTCATAAAAAGAGACCTCTCTCTCTGTCAGAGTATATGTGGCCATACTCTCCTCTGTGACAATCATCTGTATTTTGAAATATTTGCACCAAGGATAGACTATTGAGTAGAGATGCTGTAGCCCTACCGGCATCATTGGACATACAAGGTAGCACATACAACTGGCACAAGATTTGAATCAGCTAGTAAAAAAAAAAATCCACTGTATTTAGATACTCAAGAGTCCATTCTCACTAGAGCTGAACATCTGTTATAAATAATTCAGTAATACTAATTCAGGACAGATATTGGGAGAGAGGTATTACAAATGGAAAAACAATATCTTGTCTGAACAATTCCCTAGTGGGAAATAAAAGTACAATTGTAGCATTTATGAAAATTGATACAAATCAAAGGCTTATTTTGAAAGCACATTTGGGTCATACAATCTGATCAACTTTTGTGAGTCATAGAAGCATGCAGAGAGATTCAGGCTTGTTTGTTTAAGTAGTTAAAGCCTTTCTAACACAAAGTAGTTTTCCCTAGCTTATTGAAAATTCTAATATAACACATGGGAAAGGCCCAGGTTTACATTAGAAAAATTAGAAAGCTTTAAGAGTGGAAGTGCTGGACTTCCGGTTTGAGCTTCTTCAGCGACAGACCGAAGCCTCGTCTCTGTGAGGCTTCGATCCATGCTCGCCGCTGGAGCGCCCCAAGCTGGCTGGGACTAAGCCACCCCGTAGAGGTGGTGAAGAGAGGGGAGATTGCCAGCAGGGTTGAGGAGAGCCGCATCTCTCCTCCCCAGCTGGCCATTACTCCCTTTCCCGAAGGCGGTTGCAGCGGTGGTCAGAAATGGCCACCACAAAGAAGAACTCGACCAGAAAAGAATGTGCAGGAGGAAGATAAGAAGAGAAAGTTTTGGTTGACCGGGTCAAACAGCAAAAGCAACAAATAAGGTACCCTGGAATTGAAACTGTTAAAAAACAATAACATTGTTCCCTAAGAAGATTTTTAAGCTGCGAAGGAGAGAGAAAAGGGAAAATATTTGGTTTTCTCCTTTTCCTATACTGACAGCTAAGAGACTTAAGCAAGAAATTCGAAAAAAAATCCACTTTGACATCAATAGGCATTTAATACTGAAAATAAAAAAGTCAAAGGGATAATAAAGATTTCTGGATAATTAAAAGCTTTTGAAAACAGGAAAGGAGAGAAAAAGAATAAAAGGGTAGGATCTGGAAGGGAGGAGACTGCCTGGAATTAAAAAAGAACTTACAGCAAAATCTCAACAAAAAGATACATTCTAACTGAAATATCGCAACAAAAACCCCAGGAAGAGAAAGTCGAAAAAGAAATAAGAAGATATAACTCAGGACTATCTGGATTACTTGATGATTTCTGGATTCTTGGTTATTGTTTTGAATGATTAAAATCAATCGGGTGCTTGTTTAAAACTTTTTAAAATGGCTCCACTTTTAGAAGAACTGAAAATGGAACTTAAAAAGTACAAAGAAGATGCACAAGAAGGGAGAGGTTCTTTTGGCTTTGTATTTCAGTTTTTAGAAATGGAGATTTGGAATTATGAGAAACAACAAGAAATGCCTGCAAAACAAGAAGATTGTGACAAAGAAGAAGCCATCTTTAATGAACAAGTAATCTTAGATGGGGGGGAAAAATGAAAGGGGGGAAAGAGAATGGGAAGTTTAAGATTGGGAAAAACAACTCCCCAAAAAATAAAGTGAAAAATAAGTATAAAATCAGAAAGCAACAGAAGAGGGAAATGCAGAAGAGAGAATTAGAACTAGAGAGACAAGGGGGTAAAAAGGGGAGGGAGAAGATGAGAGGGAAGAAAGAAAGGAAAAGAAGTTATAAAGGACAGAAGCAAAATATAGAGAAACAGGGCCTATTTAGAGATAATGGGTGAAAACTTGATGGAAAAGGATTCTGCAAAGGTACATAAGATAGTATGGTTATATTAGAAGCAGAAATAATTTTAGAAAATATGAAACAATATGTATGATTAAAATGTCTGATAAAATAGCTATTGTAATTCAGTGGGATGCTTGTCAATAAATAAATGTAACAAAAGGTATATTTAATGATTTATAAAACATATGTGAAGAGAAATAAGGGAAAAATTAATTATGGAGATTATATGTGTTTTTAAGGAAGTATGATATTTAATTGAAAAGAAGTGTTAAAGATGTTATGGTTGTAATGATTATTAATGATAGAACTGAACTGGAATGGAATGAGGATTTATAATTACATATATTTACAATCTTTCTTTCTTTTTTTAAAGAATATAGTGTGTATTAGAAGAATGTGCCAAGCAGCATTCGATTGGAAGTTATGTATTATGTATGATATTGAAGGTCATAAACTTAAGGTATATATTGAAGTTTAAATAAGAATTGAATGGATGTAATTAAAAGATATAAAGGTGTCATACTCCAATTAGTAACTACAGGAGAAAATTTGTTTAATGAGAAAAGATAATATGAAATTGAAACAAAACAGACAAAAGTATAAATATAATGATTTGAACTGAGATGAGATAATCAAAATAAAACTGAGAAAATTAAAAGAGGGGAAAAACTATATAGAAAATGTAAAATAGTATAAGATATGGAATAGAATACAAAAAGGAGCATGAAATTGAGTTTTGTGTCTGTATAAAGAAGTTCAACCCGGGACCATGCTATTTTCAAAAAAGATGTTTTACTTGTATTTTGTGTGTGGAAATCCAAATAAAACTTTATTAAAAAAAAAAGAGTGGAAGTGCTATGCCAGAGAAATCACATTAATTGACTTGCTTCATCTGTTCAGAGACAATTTGCAGATTTATACAATGAATCAAATTATTATATCAAATAAAGTAATGGAATCTGTCCATCTTGCTTACCTCTCCTCTCCCTTCTCCTATAT
Organism: Notechis scutatus; assembly: GCF_049901735.1. Taxonomy (NCBI): domain Eukaryota; kingdom Metazoa; phylum Chordata; class Lepidosauria; order Squamata; family Elapidae; genus Notechis; species Notechis scutatus. The sequence goes on from NC_142009.1 coordinate 230,068,594, forward strand.
TATATTATACCCTTCTCAAAAGAGCAAACATAATATATCCCAAATATGATCATTTCAGCCGATCAGTTGTGCCTCAAATGAGAACTCTGGGTTGATTTGTCCATGGTTTTCTCAGTAAGTTCCTCCAACCACAAAAGCATTCTTTCTTTCTTGCTTCTTCAATTTCACAGGGTGTCACAGGGAAAGCCATTGCCTATTCAATTGTAGTTATTGCAGGCAGAGGTGGTATTCAGCAGGTTCTGACCAGTTCTGGAGAACCAGTAGCAGAAATTTTGAGTAGTTTGGAGAACCGGCAAATCCCACCTCTGACTGGAGATTTTACAGTATCCTTCCCCTGCCACGCCCACCAAGCCACGCCCACAGAACTAGTAGTAAAAAAATTTTGAATCCCACCACTAATTGCAGGTATAGACATATCCTGGAATCTGAATATGTTTTTTTTCATAAAATACTTCCTAAGTTGATCAGACAGGAAACATGACCAGATGAACTAAGGCTAGTTTATTGTAAGGTTACATTAACAGAATCTTGTACGTCTGAAAGTGCAAATCTCCCACCATCTCTTTTACAGTCTGAGAAGTTAGGAAGGTTCCTTTACTGAGTCTCTTCACATTATGCAACTGTGGGCTATGCCTCCTCTTATCTGATCATTCCCTAGGAAGTATCTCTTCCCCAATCTCCCAAAGTCATTTCCTCATATCATTACAGAGGCACATTTCTTGACTGTTGGATCCTTTACTGTTGATTCAGTAGATTATTCACCAAAAAGTAGTATTTCAGATGTGTTGATGCCAGTTGTATTGATATAGGAAAAGAATTAAAGAATATGTCTTTCTAGGAGATGTCATAAAATAACATTTCATTACATGTTTTGCAATGCCCTAAAATTAACATGTTCTGTGAAGAAGTAATTACATACCTTAACTTGATTTTGAGACAAAAGGAAACAGGTCACTCAGGAATTCAATGTGCGGTGATGAGTTTGTTCACATTTGGGTATGTTTTCTCCAAGAGATTATACAGTTTTCAGGAAGCATAGGACCCCAGAGGACATTAACAAGGAAGCTTCATATATCACCCCATTTTTTAGACTGCACGAAGCAGCATCAAAACCAGGAAAGACTGGCTCAACCAAGAAAATCAAGAAATACAAGAAAACCAAGAAAAAAACCAGCATGAATGCATAAAGAACTTTCTGACCAAATGAAAGAAAAAAAATGGATAAATACAAAAAATGGAAAGTGGGAAAAATAACTAAAGGAGAATACCAACAAATTGCCTGAACCTGTAAAAATGAAGTTAGGCAAGCTAAGGTTCAGAATGAATTAAGACTTACAATGTCAAAAACAATAAATAAAGTTTCTTGCAACACATACAAAACAAGAAAAAAAAGTCAAAGGAACAATTGATTCACTAATGGGAGAACATGGCAAGGGAGTAACAGGCAGTAGAAAGAAAGCAGAACTGCTTAATTGATTCTTTGATCTGTCTTCACTCAAAAAGAAAATACAAACCAACTTATCAAAAACAAAACCTTAAGACAGGCTACAGATGCAAATTAAAATAAGCAAAAATAAGGTAAAAAAAACACCTGTCACCTCTAGGTAGATTCAAATCTCTGGGTCCTGATGGATTACATTCCAGAGTTTTGAAAGAACTGGGAGATGTGGTCACAGAACTCTTTCAGAGTTCTTGAAATGCATGGGAACTCCTGAGGACTGGAAAAGAACTGATGTGGCAGTGATTCCCATCTTTAAAAAAAACAAATCCAGGAAATTACAGACCAATGAGCCTGACATCAATACCTGGAAAGGTGTTGGAAAAGATAATCAAGCAACAAATCTGCAAAAATTTAGTAACAAATAAAATTATAATCAGTTGCCAAGATGGGTTTTATCAAAAACAAATCATGCCAAACAAGTCTTATTTTATTTTTTGACAAAGTGCCTAAATTTAGCAGATCAGTGAAATGCCATGGACATAGTATATATTTATGTATTTATTGGATTTATATTGCCACCTATTCGCCCATGGTGACTCAAGGCGGCTTACAAGGTATAAAACTACATTTAAAACAGTAAAACTAGTAAGAAGAATCAAATAAATTAATATAATAAAATCATCCTCCACCTACCACTCCAGAGACAGCAGGTCACACAAACCATTTAAAGGGCTCCATCCCGCTCTGGGTTCCCCAGGCCCACTGGCAGAACCAGATCTTCAGCGCCTTCCGGAAGAGAATTAGAGTGGGGACCATTCTAATCTCTGGGGGAATGATGTTCCAGAGAGAGGGAGCCACCACGGAGAAGGCACTTCTTCTGGGTCCCACCAGGTATATCTCCCTAGGGAATGGGACCTGCAACATTTCCTGCCTTCCCGTTCTGATGGGTCGGGTAGATTTAACTGGCAAAAGACGATTCCTCAGATAACCTGGTCCCAAGCCACGAAAGGCTTTAAAGGTGACAACTAGCACCTTGAATTGCACCTGGAAGCAAATTGGCAACCAACGCAGCTCCTGCAGGACAGGTGATACATGTGCATACCAGGGTCTGCACAAAACTGTGTGGGCCACTGCATTTTGCACCAACTGGAGTCTCCAGATGCTCTTCAAGGACAGCCCCATGTAGAGCGCATTGCAATAGTCAAGAGGAGAAGTGACTAAGGCATGAGTGAGTAGGGATTGTTGGTCCAGGAAAGGGCATAACTGGCACACAACCCGCAGTTGTGCGAAGGGCCTCCTGGCCATGATCATCACCTGCTCTTTGAGCAGGAGACGTGAGTCCAGGAGAACTCCCAGATTATGCACAGGGTCTGTTTTGGGTAGTGCCACCCCATCCAGGACCAAAGATGGCAATTCTCCCTGAGCCAATGAACCTCAAACCCAGAGCCACTCGGTCTTGTCAGGGTTTAGTTTGGTCACCACAATATAAAAAAGATTCTGGAAAGTGCAGAAAAGAGCAGCAAAGAGGACTAGTCAGCTGGAGACTAAGACATATGAAAAACGGTTGCAGGAAAAAGACTAGGGGTGATGTGATAGCAGGGGCTGTCACAAAGATGGGGGTTTGCGGGGGGGGCAAACTATTTGTTAAAGCACCAGAAGGCAAGACAAGAACCATTTGAAGGAAACTAATAAAGGAGAGAAGTAACCTAGAACTAACGAGAAATTTCCTAACAGTGAGAACAATTAAGCAGTGGAGTGTCTTTCCTTCAGAAGTTGTGGATGCTTCATCACTAGAGGTTTTCAAGAAGAGACTGGATAGTCACTTGTCTGAAATGGTATAAACTCTCCAGCTTCTGCAGAGAGTTGGACTAGATCAGTGGTGGCCAGATGCTATCCTGCTTCCTGCTCCTTCCACCCAGGGGTGTGATTCAAATTTTTTAACAACCGGTTCTGTGGGCATGGCTTAGTTGGTGGGCGTGGCTTGGTGGTCATGTGACTGGGTGGACATGGCTTGGTCATGTTATTGGCTGGGCGTGGCCAACTCAATATCACTCACATCAAGGCACGCATCTCCTCGCCTGGCCTCTCATGACTGTGAGGATGCTGCAACAGTCGTAAGTGTGAAAAATGGTCATAAGTCACTTTTTTCAGTGCCATTGTAACTTTGAATGGTCACTCCCCACAAGCAAAGTACCAGCAAAGGAAGGAAAAAAAACTCCAGAGAAGTTCCTGAGACAGGAAGTCTAGTCCTGCCAAGAATGTAATAAGGGTTAACAGAAAGGCAGTTTCTGTAAGCAACACCAGAATGTTTCCTTCCTGCCTTCCTTACAGGATTAGGCCAGTAATTTCTTCTAACAACCGGTTCTCCAAACTGCTTAGAATGTTAACAACCGGTTCTAGCGAATAGGTGCGAACTGGTAGACCCCCTGCGTCCACCCCATTCCTCCTTCATTGCATTTGCTTTTCACAGTGTGAGGGCGAAAAAGAAAAAGGAGGCATTTCTACTAATAGCAAACCAGTCTACTCACAGCTCCAACAGAAATGCAGCAAAATTGTCTTCATTTCTTTTGGAGCAGAAAGAGCTAAATTGGTAGTTGTCGCCAAAACCCCCACAGTATTGGATGCGGGCACCACCAATTTCAAACTGGTACAATTTTAAATTACCGAAAGGGCCAATCCTCCTAATTAGGAATTCCTTCACAAGAATTTTCAGGATGAGAAGAAAAAAAATCACCAGATTTTGGCCTCCAGATGTCTTCAGCTGATCTCAGAGTAATGAGTAGTAAGTCTATGACTTTCCATTTATGGCTAATTCCCCAGCCAACATAGCAAATGCTGAAAGACCCTGCGCTAACTTGGAACATTGCAGGAAAGCAAATTTTTTAGCCATGAAAAAAAATAAGAAGGGGCAAAAAGCCTAGCTAGAATGGTTTTTTTTTTAATATAAAAAGATAATATATATTAAAACCCTACAATAATAGAAGGTGGGATATGGATAACTGGGGAATTTCTCTTATTTGAGCTTTTCTTCCATTGGACCTCAAGTACAAATTCCCTGACTTTCAGCCCCCTCCTCTTCCTGGCATGGCCCACTCTTCTTCCTTGTCATGGCTTCCCCCATGTGCTCCCAGTTTTTTAATTACCTGCCCAAAGACAGAGGTGAGGATAAGCTCCATATCCCTGATACTTAGGCATTTATATTCTGCGTGAGCCATGCTGGTCCTTCCGACAGCCTCTTCCAATGGCTTGTCCTCTGGGTTGGTTGCAGGCAAGGTTGCTCCATCACCCAACTGGGAGCAGGTGTGAGAGAGGGGTCCAGAGGCTGTGGTTGAGGCAGGGTCAGAAGTGCTCCTGATCTTGGGCTGCTGCACGGATTGCCGGTCTTCTTCATGGGACCGACTGCTCATCCTTCGGGAGTGTCCACGCTTGGACTGCCTCTGGGCACCACATCGGGAACTAGACACCTGCAAGTGTGATGTCTCACTGTTCAGTCGGTGGGTCTCCCGAAGGAAGAAGAACATGCTAAAGACTGCCAAAGAACTACAGTCCTCCTCTGGAGCTCTTGCTATTTACTCCCTCTTTGGGGAAGATGATCTATGGCAAGGACCAGCCCCCTTTCCCATAGCCGTGGCCTTCCTCTCTGGCTCCCATTCTCCTAGGCACATCCTGTGTGTCATTGACCTATATTCCTAACTCTTTCTCTCCTGTTTCCAGTTGCTTCAGTTCTGTTCCTTAGGCTACTTGCATGCCACTCTATTGTGAGCCACTCTGCTGGCATCTGTCTTCTCCAAAGGCACACACTCCCAGCCAGACTGCCATAGTGTTATATTTCTAGATCTGAAATAATGCAAATATTTCAAAATACCTTTTAGCTACATATGCCTTCTCACTGCTTCTCCCGTTAATTTTTTTTCTCTGCAATGTTTTCCTTCTCCTGGGACCACTTTTCCTACCCACATTAAACACTCTTTCCTTCCTCTCTTTCCCCTGTTTCCTATACTTTCTTCCCCTCCCTTATCTCCTCATTCTTTCAGGCATTGTTTGTGTTTCCCAGGGCCGGGGACTGACATGGGAGCAGGAGTGGACCTCAGCTTCTGCCACAGCTCACCCCCGCTTTCCATCAAAACCTAATCAAGTCATCTTATTATTGTAAGAAGTGAGATTGAAGCCAGAAGATGTAGAGGGAATCTGAGCTTATCAGGTCAGACATATGACCCGGTCCAGACTGGCTTTTCACTAATGATGCAAACAAGGTAAAACAACTCCCTGAAGTAGGAAACCCAAGAGGTCTCAGTGCCAGTTTGAGCAACACTGTAGAGTCTCTGGGTATTTACATAACATCTACTTATTTTTTAAAGTAATGCAGTAAAGAAAAGAGACTGAAAAAATACCCTGACATTAAAATAAAATTACCTGCTAGTCATCTTTTTTTTTTTTAAAGAAAGTATTTAATAAAACTATCTTGCCTTCTCTGGACTCCTGCTTGCTGCTTGATATATCTGTTCAGGAATCCAAGCAAAGCAAGGCAAGGCAAATCTTTATTATGGTGATAGACCAACATAACGTTTAGATATTTCTAGGGTTTTTTCTCTCTGTTCTATTCTCTCCATTTCACTCCTCATACCAGCATTTGCTTCCTTAAGTCTTACTGTCCATTATGATTCACTCACACATGCCCATTTCCCTTTCTCAGCTTAGAAAGCTGATTGTATTTCAGCAAAGCTGGACCCCACCTGTGGCATTGGCTACCTTCCTGGCTCTTTGAATGGCAGAAGGGAGCGAATGGCAATGCTCCATGGGGACTGTTGAGCAGACCATTCATGATTTATTTAGTGGAAAGTTGGCAACATTCCAGTTCAAGAGTAACCAGACCTCACCTAGCTCTTTCAGACAATGCCAAGAGTCCTGGATGAGGTCTTAATGTTCTGTGGCTCACCTAAGAGAAATCAAGAGCAGAAAGAAAGAACTAAAGAACAAGTCTCAGTTGCTTAGACATGATTTATCCTATCCTTACAGGGCCTATTTTCTTACCTGGACTGTTATCATATTTACAGGGACAGGATTTGTGTACTTGTAACTGCTTTAGGTACCAGCGGTAAGTTTTCCATCACTACATCTTTTTGTTGAAGAGCATTACTTATGCAATATCTACTTGTCAATCATTTTACCCATCTTTATATGCTTGATGTATCCATAGGTATATATTTATACATATGCAGTTATTTATGGCTAGGTGATCTGGGCTGCAAAAATCAGTATCATGGCAGTAGAGGAATAGAGAAAACGCCAATCTCATTGTCATCTATAGGTTGTCTGAATTTTTGTAACCTAGATATGATTTATTTTACGCTCCCTGTCCCCGGGTCTTTCTCTTCACAACAATTCTGCAAGGAAGGTCAGGGAGAAAGAGATGGAAAGCAGGTAGCTCAAGTAAGGTTGTGACCTCAACAATTGGCTGTGTGTCTCAGATCTGGCCTGGTGATGCCTGTCAATTGTGGTAACTAGAAGATTCTCACCCTGCTTGCCTACTGTCTTGCATTACATTAGAGCAAAATCTCCGTGAGAGAATTTGAACTAGGATTGGTCTTTCTTTCCATGGAAATGTTTGGTCCCTCTTCAGACAGCTGGCAAATACTTTGGAATAATATGTCTTTGGAAGCCATATTAGAACCAGAAGCTTCCACACTGCCACATTCCTGAGCTTGGGAATTTGGGAGGAGGGATTTAGTAGAGCATATGTAGTTAGACATAATAGCATTCTTCTTGTCGGTCAAGGTCATGTTGTTCCTGCATCTGAAAGAGGCATAGTTGAAAGGATGTCTCAAGTTGGGATGGAATGTGATCGGGCCATGTGATGGACTGATGGGTGCAGGGTTTTGTTTTGTTTTGTTTTGTTTTTAATTACTGAGGGAAAACCCAGAACTCTCAGATTTGAGTTTTCCCAGATGTGCCAGTATACCTACTCCAATAAAAGGAACTTTTGAGAAAATGCCTGTCTCTGAGTTTTTGATTGGAGCTGGTTTTTTCTGGAACGCTGACAGTAAGCCAACCTTGCTGGGACTCCAGTGGCATGGTCTTGAGACAACCATCCCGTCTCAAATACGTGTGACATCTACATTTGTAGGTGTACCAGCATGGCTGAAACTCAAGCCCTGTGTCCCAGAAGTTCTTGGAGACTGCACACCCTTGGCTTCCTTCTTTTCTATGCGGTTTCTGTGCCACCATCTGCCTTCAAGGGAGTTGCCTTCAAAGGTAGTTCTCCACTTACAACCATTCATTTAAGGGACTATTCAGAGTTACAACTGCAATGAAAAAAATAACTTACAAACCATTCATCCTGCTTACAATCATCACAGATTCCACATGGTCATGTGATCAGAATTCAGTCGCTTGGCAACAGGCACGTATTTGTCCTAGGGACCTGTGATCACCGCTTGCCACCTTCCCAGGTGGGCCTCTAACAAGCAAAGTTACCAGGGGAACCCAGATCCACTTAACCCTTAATGATCATGTGATTCACTTAACCACAGTGGAAAAATGGTAATAAAATTGGCTATGACTAATTTTATGACTACTTTACATAGCAACAGAAATTCTAATTCCAATTCTAGTTATAAGTAAAGGACTACCTATCCTTAGCATCCCCCCCCTTCCAGCAACTCTCAAGGTATGTAAGAGAGATAGGCTTCCTGCAGTCTGGGCATCTTATTACCAAGGAAAAGGTAATAAAAATAAAATAAATCCTGTAGCCCTGTCCTAGCCCTAAAACCCTGAGGTATGTGACTAGAGAAATCAGTGTTCTTTGCTCACTTCCTTTGTGGGATAATCAGAGTAATATGTCCACAGATAAATAAAATCAAATCTTATTTTCAAAAAATGAAAAGAGAAAGCATAAAGACATTTAATTTTAAAAATCAGTAGCAGAGGGGGAAAAATAAAATGCTACTGAACGCACAGTCCTGAAATAAAGCCAGCATTTTAGATAAATGAATAAAGATATAGAAAAGATAAGGCTCTCAGTTTAAGCAGATCCCAAGATGATCCCAATCTTCTCTATTTAGAAATAACTCTAATATAAAGCAATTCCAATTTGCCTGAGATTGCAGAGAAATAATAATCTCCAGAAAGTTAAACAATGATAAAGCGTGGTCAGATTTTAACTTTTTCTCATTCCTGTAGTACAGGGAATAGATGCACTTTGGAACAGATGTTATCTTTGTCCAAATCTGTTACATGGAAAATCCTTTTTTTCAAATTTCAACTTTAATCGAGGTTAAAGGATAATCTTACCTCTCTCTTTATTCCTACTCATCTCGGCATACAGCTTTTTATGTGGGTCCTTCCTGTTCAGAAGTGGTATTCAGCAGGTTCTGACCAGTTCTGGAGAACCGGTAGCAGAAATTTTGAGTAGTTTGGAGAACTGGCAAATATCACCTCTAACTGGCCCCACCCCCATCTATTCTCTTCCTCCCGAGTCCCAGCTATTGGCTGGGTCTTCTTTTGTTGCCCTGCACAGGAGAACAGAGCTGGAAAGCAGGTTAGTGGGGTGGGGAAGGAATGGGATCTTGCAGTATCCTTTCCTTGCCTTTCCCTAGGAATGGGGGAGGGAATGGAGATTTTATAGTATCTGTCACGCCCTGTCACTCCCACCAAGCCATGCCCACCAAGCATGCCCACAGAACAGGTAGTAAATTTTTTTGAATCCCACCGCTGTTCCTGTTGCAGAATTCCCAGAGTTTTCAAAAGAACAGTTTCAAAATACCAGTATGTAAAATTGGGTCTGCTTTGCTAATGATTCTGTTGACAGCATAGTTGGGTAACTCGTAGGGGGTAGGATCAACTTGGCATTTCCTGGCCACAAGAGACTGGTACAATACATTTCCTACAGTTCCTGGGCATTCTTTTCTTTTCTCCCAAAGAACTATAATATAATGGCATGGGGAGGGACAGAGTGGAGGGACAGAGTTTTGAAACCTGGTCTTTGGAATTGTGGGAAGCCACCTCCCTCCTAAAAGAATGAAATATTTTGAGGAATATGAAAAAGGGCAGATTATTATATTTCCTAAAGGAGAAAGGGAGAAACATGTTCTTAAAAGACAGAAAGCAGACTCAATCTTCCTGCCCTCCCAGCAGATACTGAGGCCAGCTTTTAGAAATGCAGACTTGGTAATCCATTCAAAACAGGATATTTTGAAACAAAGGCAGGTGGTAGTATTAGCCTTCACTCAAGATCCAACACAGGAAAAAGCCATTAAGCTACAATAGGAATTATTGCATCACCCTCAGAAACTTCAACCAAACTTAGGTCAGACAAACACCTAGGATTTGTACTTTGCCTATAGAGCCAGCTATAACCTCGACATAAACCTTACATGGCCCCATGGGAGCCTGACAACAGCCAATAGAATACATGTTCTTGCACAGGAACAGGTAGCTCAAGTGCAAAGCCCAAGAGAAGGTATAAAAAACCCCTGTCAACTCAGAGGTGGTATTCTGGAGAATGGGTAGCGGAAATTTTGAGTAGTTCGGAGAACTGGCAAATACCACCTCTGACTGGCCCCGCCCCCATGTATTCTCTGCCTCCCGAGTCCCAGCTGATTGGCTGGGTCTTCTTTTGTTGCCCTGCACAGGAGAACGGAGCTGGAAAGCAGGTTAGTGGCGTGGGGAGGGAATGGGGATTTTGCAGTATCCTTCCCTTGCCATGCCCACCAAGCCATGCCCACAGAACTGGTAGTAAATTTTTTTGAATCCCACCACAGTGTCAACTCCATGTGGTCAGCTGCACCAGAACGACGAACATGTGGCCCTGTTCATCAATAAATGGACCCTCTTTTCAATCATCCTCCAGTCTCCATTTTGTCTCCAGTGCCTTTATCCTCCTTGGAAGTGAACCAGATGTATATTTCTTCCCACAGAATGATAGGTAAAGCAGAAAAACTCAAATGTAGTCATCTTTCAAAATTTGCAAAAATGGATCTCAGTGATTTGTGTGTGTGTGTGTGTGTGTGTGTGTGTGTGTGTGTGTTGTAACATCCCATGAGGTTCTCTTTGTGGTCCATCACATTCACTGCTTTTTGTATTGTCAACTTCTGTCAATAGTAATGAAGGGAATAGAAATAATAAATAAATAAATGTAGTAAAACATATTATAGCATTAAGTCAGGGGTGGGATTCAACCGGTGTTACTACCGGTTCGGTACTTACCGTATGTTTTGCTCCATAGGTTTATCTTTCTTGCTCACATTCTATATATTACCTCTTTGTGCTTTCCTTCCAGAGCAAAGGTCTGAAGCAAGCACATATACCAGAAGCTTCTGATTCATCTGGGAATTTCCAAGAGGCAAAGACAAGAAGAGAAAAATTCTACAGACATTCCAACTCCCCAGGATATTCTGTTATCATGTTTACGTGATACCCTAAACTAGGGGTCCCCAATCTCTGGGCCATGGCCCACTAGTGGATCTTGAGGTATTTACAACCAGGCCACGGAAATGGCGGGCAAGCACACACATGCATCCCCGCTTGTGCTAGCAGTGGGTGAGCATGTGCATGCGGGTGCCATTTGTGTGAGTGGCATGCACGTTGCTTGTGCAAATGGAGCTGAAATCATCCCCACACATACACACTCCACCAGTCTACAAGGCTGGAAAGGTTGGGGAACTCTCCTCTAAACCCGGGGTCTCTAACCTTGGCCACTTTAAGACTTGTGGACTTCAGTTCCCAGAATTCCTCAGCCAGCAAAGCTAAACCACCTCTAAACCATTCAGAGATTGGGTTTACTGCTCTAAATCTGGAAATATAACCTTGTAAATAGATGAAATGCCATTAAGCATTTTTTTTCTTGGAAAAGCAGCTGAGCATAACTTGGTATGTTGTTTGAACCCAGACTATTGATCAGCTTATGATAAAATAGCAATTAGTCCCCCAAGAAATCAGCACAGGCTGAAGCAGTTACAGAGCTATCTTTGCTGCAGAATTTGCTCTGCTCTGCTCTGGTTTTGCAGCCTCTGCAAAGCTGTGGGAATTTCTTTTGGAATAAAGGGGATAAGGTGAGATTGACTTTCCCTTTTTATGCATCTCCCTATCCCTGGAATCAAAGTGGACTATCCCAGACATTTAGCTGCTTGTAAAATACATTTTTAAAAATACTTTAAAGTTGTAAAAGGGTACTAGTTCATTTTTTCTGGGTAAGTGTCCTTAACCATGGTTAACACTGAATCATACATAAAACAAAGGTTGCCACTAATTTCAAAAGTATGTATTCCTTGTCTTTAGGTTGAGGTGAGTCTTCATGCATGATTTACTGTAACTGCAGACCATAATATTCTGACATAAATAAAAACCACAAATCAATGACCAACAAGCACAAAATAAAATGTCTATAAGCATACTCTTCAGCCATAGAATAAACATCTAAATTGAATCACTGGTTTGTTTCAGATGCATGCAGATTTTCTGGACATGTGATATAATTCCCAAGCAGTTAAATGTTTCAACACATTGTAACATTAAGATCTCAATTGACAATTGTATTTAAAAGTCACCATCTGTGAACATTTATTTTATTTCTTCATTTAAAAATAAAAAAAGCTTTGATTTTAAAGATCACATACTCATCAAGTGACTCTGGACAGCTGACAGAGAAATAAAAACAAACTGCAGAAGCAACATACCAAACCCCAGGCCAGTAACCCAAATCACACAATCAGATGGTGTTATGCAACATCAGGGCATAAGGCCTGAGGGAACAGCCAGTTTAAGGCTCATCCTTTGCATTCTTAATCTCAGCTATGAGTGATTTTCATTTAAGAGTTTTATCCTCTTGTAGTCTCTTTTGGTCTTATGTTGCACAAGTTAACACTCCAGCAGTTTCCCATTGCTTCTTCTGTCAGACACAATTGCTGCACAAACTAATACTTCGTAATTGGAAGAAGCATTCGGGTTTACACATCAGTTATAATGGGGCTTAGTATGTTATGTGATTGTGCTTTATACTTTATTTCCTCCAACTGTTGCTCCTTTCTCCATCAATTGCAGTTCCTGGAAAAGGAGAAGGGACACCATATTTTTAGATTTGGGAACCAACTTTTACCCTAAAAGAGCAAAAGTCGAGCCGATAAACGACCCCATCTCTGTGTTGCAAAAAGACAATCGACTCCCCGTTTATTTAGGGATCGTCCTTTTCCCAGGCACATTCCAGTGTCCGAGACTGCCCAAAAGATTGCTTTTGATTCCCGCTAAACAGAGGCCAACTTAGTCTCGGAGACAAGGAACAAGACAAGTCTAAGCCCTTTCTCCCTTCCTGCCCCTTTAAGAAGGCTGGTCCAGAGGCCAGCTAGTGGAGCGTGACTCGTCAACTTTTGCCGAGCTTTGCTTTGTGCAGATGCTAGAGAATCTGTTCGATCAATCGCTCTCTGCTTTGGTTGTGTGCCTTGACTTGCAGCTTTTCCGACAGTGAGTATCCCCACGGTTCTGTTCCGCTGGCCTGGTTCTCCTTCCCTTCCTGGGGTGATGGTGGGCACGCGAGATGCAATGGGGGCTCCCATCTCCTGGCAGAATTAAACGCCTCCGTCGCCGTTTTATTATCTCCAGCGGGTGCTGCGGTAACTGTCCTGCTTCCTTCCCGTATTTTTTTTTCCCTTCCCTCCTAGTGCCTGGCGAGTACACCCTCACCTATTTCCCTGTGCGAGGTGAGTACTGAGAAACGCGTCTCGGGTGGGGTGGGGGGGCTTTTTAAAATAACAGGAGAGCCAGTAGGACGAAGCTTGCAATATTCTTCAATCCGGAGAGCTCTTTCTTTCTAAGCTCGCAAAGGTGTTTTTGATTTGCAGCAATTGCTCTATTCCTGCAGCTAAACATGTCTTCCAGTTTTCAAAAAGTCGCCTTTGCTGGTTTCCTCCTGCAAAACAGAGTGCCGTTTTTACTTTCCGATCACTTTGATCATCTGTTGGGGGTTTATACTGTGCTGTTGCCAGGATGTGGAGAATTCTGGCTGGCTTTGTTGCATCCCAGTTGATGAGCTTGAAGCCTTATTTTGCCACCTTCTGAGCTGCCCACTGTTCTTAACCTGACAGAGTTCCATGGAAGAAGTTTATTCATCCTGCCTTTATTACCTATTTATATAAGTAACTCAAGGCAGCAAACAGAACTAATACTCCTTTCTCCTCCTATTTTTCCTCACACAACAACAATCCTATGAGGGGTGGTTGGGCTTGAGAGAGCTAGTAACTGGCCCAAAGTCACCCAACCAGCTTTCTAACCTAATGTGAGACTAGAACTCACAGTTTCTGGCTTTCTAGTCTGATGCCTTCGCCACTAGACTGTGCTTTAATGGCAGCATGAGAAGTCCCTATAAATACACAGGACAAAAAAATGTCAATATTATTTGCTGCAAAAGAAAGTGTGTGAGGAGGAATTATATCAGAGTCCCTTTTGTAGTTGGACAAATGCACATGTATTTACTCATTATTCAAATATAACAGTAACATTTAGTTATTTAATCCTGCTAATATTCATAGCACTATATGAAACACTTTCATAGACTACCCTGAATATTAACAGTAATATATTTCAGAACAAAGAACATTTTTAGTTTAGGAAAAGGAGTTTTTAGTTACATTAAGTGCTGGCAGAAAAATGAAACAGTGTAAAGCATACATTCTGAACAGCACTAACACTGTTCAGATAATAATCGAAGGAACACTGAAAAACCGTTTCTCTCTATTTCCTCATCCATTTTTATTCAAGGTCTGTCAAGAATTCTTCTTTTGCTGTTTGATCTAGATTGGTCTTAGATTTCTGGAAAATGAAAAAAAATTAGCACCCACCCATGAATTTTTTACCATTTTTCCATAGAAAAAAGTTTATATTCATCAAACTGAATATAGATAGGAAAAAAAATGCAGAAATATTTTTTTATTTTGCAGAGCATTTCTTTATTGAGAAGTATGGCCCCCTCGTTCCTGCTGAGCTAACTAGGATTTGCTACAATCAGTTGTTTTTTTACATTCCATATTCATATAGGAAGAATGGGTTCTTTATTCATTGGAGCTTCCAGTATTTATTTTAAAATGCCTTTATTATAAAAACAGGGGGGGATCTACAATCAGATAGAAAAAAATAACTCAAAAATTAATAGAAAGAAAATGTTGTTCAGAGTTAAAATTGAAGGCTCTGAGCTTGGTTGTTTTCTTGCAGATATTTCATTACCTGCTGCTGATGGCATGGATGATGTTACCTAGTTTGGGTAATTAAACATCTGCACAAAAACAACCAAGCTCAGAGAGCACCAAGGATCCCTCAAAGAAAAATATTTTTGATTTAAATGTATACAAACAAAAAGCTCAAATTACAAATTACATCTTAACCACCCGGAGAAATATTGTTTAAATTTTGACCAATGCTGATAAAAATCCAACTCCTATTCAGAAATTGAGTACATATCTTCCATGCAGGTCTCTAAATCAGTTGTAATTGTTTAGCAGTTGACATATTTAAATGCTTTTCTACCCACATTCAAACAACTCCAAAACATGTAAGTTAATGTTCAAAATATTACCGGTATGTTTCCAACTTAGGGAGGTTAAACCCAACTTTTACTACATGGTCTCTGAAGTACTCTAATACACATGAAAATAATATCAATGTAATCCATTGATTTGTTAAAATAAAATATCCCATTGTTGCTTGCTTTTATTAACAGCTTTTGTACACCTGCTCAATCTAACCAACTCTGGGTAATGTACATGAGCAAGCCAATACAAAATATATCAACAAAAATTAGCTTAAAAACACAATAAATTAATGACATAAAAACAGGTAAGCATTCTAATCACTGTAGAGCCCATGGGTTATAATTTATGTTCAATGTTACCAAAGTGATTGGGGAGAAGATAGAATAACCCTGAGGGAAATGGCTACTGTTATTCAGTAGTTATTGAGCTAGGTATTGAGCTAAGAATCAGAGATAGTTCACCATTATCTGAAGATTTTTCTGTCTCTAGATTTTTTTGAGTGTACATCACCACCAAAACATGTTGTTTCATTTAAGCCATTTTCTCAGGTTTTATTTACTGCACAATAGTTAGGGTCTATCTACCACCATGAGTAACTTGGCTCTTGTGACTTCATGGACATATTCTTGAAAGCAATAGATACGGTAAGTGTTTTGCCACTGCTACTTCTGGGATAGTTTTTGCCATACCAATCCTGGTTTTCCTTAGAGGACTCCCACCTAAGTATTAACCAAGTGTGACACTTTTCCTGAGGTCACCTTAGCTATGATTTGGAAGATGGTGTATTTTAGTCCGAGAGAGTTGGCTGCCATGAGAGGTAAAAGCCTTGTAGTGACCAATCCCTTAACTGTTGTTGTTTGCTTGCTTAGCTGGTATTAAGCTCCATTGAGCAACTGTAAAATGACTGAGCTGTAAGCTATCTACAGCTGCTTTTGGAGAGTAGTCATGTCTTGACTCTGACCATTTCTCCAGCAGGAGGGAGTCTTGGACTTAGAATGAATGCCTCATTTTATGACAGTACATAAAAATGTACTTATTCAAATCCCAACAGCAACATTTTCTTTGGGAACACTTCACTCTGTCATACTTTACATTTCAATCTGCTGCTCTCATTTTTCTATTGGAACACTATTATTTTAAAGAAATATCTGGAGTTCCAAGGATGAAGAAGCAGCCTGGCCAATGGATAATGCGCTACATGAAATACTCCACGAGAAAAGTATAAAACACAACATTTTATCATTATCAATAGAATAAATTATTTGCTCTTCAGAACTGAACTATGGGGTCCTTGGTACTCTTTGGTTGTTGTCTTGCAGACATTTCATTACCGAACTATGTAACATCATCAGTGCTAGTAGGGAGTGGGGTTTACTTTCATTCTATATACTAGTGGCTTGCCCTGTTAGTGTTGGTGGGAGTGGCCTTGGTGGTTCCTTAATTGGGCTGTTTACTGTTAGCTTGTTGGCAGTGTAAAAACATTGCTGTATGCCCTTCCCCTGAATCTACTGAGGTTGAATTCAAGAGGCCATAGAAAGCTTCTGTAATATCCTTCACGGATAACTTCCTTCCATTCCAATATTTGACTCAAGAATGCAACTGCCTCATTTTCTGACAAGTTTCTCTGATTATTATATGAATCAGTTTTGTTAATTTCATTCCCTACCATTTCTTTGGCAAATGTCACCTTTCCTTCTGCTCTATTGCAGTGGCAATTAGGTTTTCTTGAAAATGCTGCTTCTCATCACAGAACATGCAAAACCAAAACATGAGGGTTGAGTGGGTAACTCAGCATTCTGTTAATCCAAATAACCATACTTAAAAATTATGGTTCGGTGTGCTCGATAAATATTGCCACTAGGTTACATTTGGAATTTTTTGTCTCAGGCCGTGGAGAAGCCATACGCATGCTGCTGGCTGATCAGGGACAGGAGTGGACTGAGGATGTGGTGAATGGGGAGATTTGGAAGAAGGGAGATCTGAAGAAATTATGTGTGAGTAAAGCTGCCTTTGAGATACATTTTGTTTTATAGGTTTAGAAGGTAAATCCTTCTGCAAAATGAGCTCTTTCATGCATTCCAGCTCTCAATGTTATAATTTCATTAACCAGATTTCTGTCTTAGGATGTGCAGCTTGTGGCTCACCAGTTAGTTTACAAATTTCATTAACTTTGCTATTTGCAATA
The DNA here is from genome assembly GCF_049901735.1 of Notechis scutatus. Classification (NCBI taxonomy): domain Eukaryota; kingdom Metazoa; phylum Chordata; class Lepidosauria; order Squamata; family Elapidae; genus Notechis; species Notechis scutatus. The sequence goes on from NC_142009.1 coordinate 230,085,734, forward strand.
CTAACTGGGTCTTGGAGGATGCATTATTCAGCAATATCTTTACTTTCTTGGAAATACATTAGAAAAGTCCATCACTAACCATTTTCCCCTAATTTCTTCTCTTCCAGGCCTTTGGCCAAGTGCCGAGATTCCAGGATGGGAATTTTATATTGCATCAGTCAAATGCTATTCTACGCCACTTGGCCAGGAATCACGGTAGGATATGTGGGCAAATCTGTGGGCATGTAGCCTTTTGGGGCTAGAGCATTTGTGTCTACATATACGTTTATGTGTATATTGCGGATGGTAGAAAAATGCAGTTTTAGTTATCAGTTAACTAATATTTAGTTATTAGACCTGGCCACTTTCTTTCCCTCCTCTTAGGACTCTATGGTGAAGATGCAAAGGAAGCAGCACTGCTGGATATGGTGAATGATGGGGTGGAGGATCTGCGAATCAAATATGCCCGCTTAATCTACCAGAACTATGTAAGATGGATTATAGGAGAACTTAGTTTTATTTTTAGCTGCTTGATGGAGAGATCACTCCCCTATTTAATGATGTCTTGGTTTCTCTGAGAACCAACAGGCTGATCAAATCATGGGCTTTTCTAACAGAAGAGGTGGTTTTTACTGGGAAAAGTTAATTTAGGTTTCAATCTAAAAAATGTAACAGTAAACCTGATTAATTTAGTTCAGCTGAACTTTTTACCCCACTGCAGATGATAAAGCTTTAACCAAAAGGGTTCCAGTAAAAGTGTCAGTGACGTTGTCTCCACAGTCTCATTTGGTTCCCACTAGCCAGAAGACATGCCTGGGAAGTTTCCTACTAAAAAGCAGCAGTAGCATCTAGGTTCTCTGCCTGATTGCAGTGAATTCTTTTAGGGGATTCCCCACTGTCTGAGCAGAATGTCTGCCAAATAATTAAAAAGGGAGAGGAAGGATGATGGAACTAGAAGTAACAATATCACCTAGTGGTATTAAATATTAAAGTACCAGGCTAGAGGAGATTGTGAGTTCTAGCCCTGCCTCGGCCATGAGGCAGGATGACAACTGGATGACTTTGGGCCAGCCACTCACTGTCAGCCTATCACTTGTTATTGTGAGGGAAATAGGAGGAAGATGTTCTGGATAGGCCAGCCACCTTGAGTTATTTGTAAAAATAAAGGCGGGATATAAATAAATAAAACAGAATGGGTGCCTGCATGACTCAGAGAGGTTGGATCACTTGTGCTGGACTGACTGTCCTGGTGGGAGAGGATGTGGAGGAGGCCGCAATATTTGGAAACTATCCATTGGGCCTACAAAGAACAAAACAGCAACAAATTATTTCCCGCTCCAGAAGTAAGAGTGATTGCTGCATAGGCTGGATTGTTATTGTTGGTAATATAGGTATGATACTGCTGATGCTGAGAACGGAAACTGGGCTGGAGCTGCAGCCAGGTTTTCTCCTGTCGGAGGTTTTGGAAGAACCTGGGGGCAGTGTACTCTTGAGCCTCGGCAACAGGTTGGTTATCAAGTATAACAATAGGCAGCACATCATCTAGAAAAGGCAGGACAAGGGCAAATGGCACATGAGAACCAATGATTAGCAAGATAGATTTGGATTAATCAGAAACCCCAATCAGAGAATCTTTGAATGCTAAGTGGCAGAGTGCAGTGGTGGTAATCTACTGGTTCGGGCCTGTTCAGGCGAACCAGTAGTAAAAAAAAAACAAACAGCTACCGGTTCGGCTGAACCGGTATTTCTTCCTTTCCTCCTGACGATCAGCTGTTCCGATGATCAGCTGTGTCGGGATCCCCCTTGCTGTCTTACTGCTTCACCCAGGAGGCTTCCCTGAGGCGCAGGAGGCAAAAAAAAAGGAGTGCAGAGGGGGGGTGCTGCAAAAAAAAAAAAAAAAGCCACACCCACTCAATTATATGGCCACTCCCACCTGGCCACACCCACAGAACTGGCAGTAAAAATATTTGCATCCTACCATGGTGGAGTTGTCCATTAAAAGGGAAAATGTGTATTTTATGAAGAGTATGGACTCAGCCCAGTGACTATTGAATGCTAGCTGCTATTATATTGGAAGTAAAAGCTAGATTTATTAAGAAATTAATGAAGATTAGAAAAGCCACCTACCTACAGTGGTCTTGGACAGAGAGAGAAAATTATCATTGTTGGTTGAACACAAAGACTGATGATGAGATCTGTTTCTCCATTTACCATGGGCTCGTAGGTGTAAAGAGATCATGCAATCCCCAACAATCAAACTCTTTAAAAAAAACACAAGGGGCTTGAATTATTCCCCTCCCCCAATAACAAGGGCTTAAGCAAACTGCTCAGGATAATTGAATCCTTCATTCTGCAATATTGGTTGAAATGTCTTGGTGTATTCCTTTCACCCTAATTCTTCTCCTGGGAGGGAAAGGCAGACCTGGTGGAGGAAAGAGCTGACTGTTTTTCTTTCACAGGAATCTGGCAAAGCTGCTTACATTGAGGCCCTGCCAGCTGAGCTGGCCCCTTTTGAGAAGCTCTTGGCTCAGAATGATGGAGGGAAAGGCTTCATTGTAGGCAAACAGGTAATCAAACCATCACAGCTTCCTGTCTAAGACAGAAATCTGGGCTGGCCATTAATGGCCTTCCGGAGATGGAGGCAATTACACTGGGGTAAAATTCATACATTGTTGTTAATGAGTGCTCATTGTTAATAAAATCACTGCGATTTACTGTATTACAGCCACAACAGTCTGGTTCATGCCAGCTATTAAATCAAAGCTAAAGCAATCAAGTATTGCTAATGTGCTAACAGCAGGCTTCTGCTTTGTCTTGTCTATATTAATCTTGATTTTAGATAAAGAAGGAATACTGACTTGTCCTTATTGTATAAATTGAGTAATACATTTAGAATCTTAGTTCTACTTCCAGTTGATAGTGTCCCCTAAAACTCAAGAAAGCGGCTTCTTTTAAAAAGAAAAATCAAGATTTTTCTGACAGGGTTTTGTACTGTGGTCTGTGCTTTCCTGCAGTCCCACAGGATTGTTATAAAAATAAGGTCAAAAAGCCCCCCCATGTGCTTACTTTTCAAAGCCTTTACCATAGAAGGTCCTATCAAGTTTGGCGTTTTCTTCTGTGCCATAAAGCAACATGCTGCATCAATGTATGTATTTCTACTTTCCCTCATGTTGTGTATGTGTGAATGAGCAACATTGAGGAGGTTGATTTGCTGGTGCTGAATCATTCCCTCCTGCCCATACAACATCCCTGCCAGAGCTCCTGGGAGAGGGGGGGGGTGTTTCCTAGATTTGTGGTGCTGAGGAATTTTTAACATGGCTTCCCTTATTGAGTGGTCTATGCAGACCAAGAGTTCATGGCTACCATGGATGTTGCCAACTTACTGAGAAGCCGACATGCATAAAGGTGATATGTTGGGGTAGATATGAAATGGTTTGAAGTGAGGGGCATTGACTCCATCCCTTATCATGGACATATCATTCTCTGGTTGCTATGGAGTTTCACTGTATATCCCTCCCCCTCACATTTTCCTTCCTGTGGGGAAGACATCCAGCTTAACGAGTCCAGATGATTTTTAAAGGGCAACTGGGGAGTTTCCCATGAGCAGGGTGGATCATTTGGTTGAAACCCTGGTTTCCCAGTTAAATAAGGTGGCTGTAGCACTTGATCAGAGTGCACTGGAATGGCCATCCCTCTCACACATCCTTGGTAGACCAAGGCGCTCCTGGAGATGAAGCAGCAAAGGAAAACCCATCTTAAGTCTTAAGTATATAAGATCTCATATTCAAGCTTACAGTATGGGCATAAGGGCAGCAAAAAGATCATACTGTATTTTGCTGCCTTCATTTGTCCATTGAATGCCACCCAGCAGCCCTTTTTTTGAGTTGCTTTAAAAAGCAACCTTCAGGTATGGGTAAAATACAAATAGAGTAAATGCATAAATATGCTCCACTTGGAATCATCAATGCATTGTGAGTGACTGCCAGATTGCCCCCACACACAGATGGGGATTTTTTTTTCCTTAAATATTTTTCTCCCTTGACCCCAGCCAAATTCAGTTCATTTTAAAACTTAATTTGGCTAGCTTCTGCACACAACAGATTTAGTTCCATTCTGTTCAGTTTTTGCAGAGTTGTTCTGCTGATGGGTAAGTAGAGATCCAAACCCCTTTATGTGATTTCATCTTAGTATTCCATAATTCTGTAGGTTCCAGGACAGCACAGAACACAGTACCGAAATCCAGTTATATGAGAAATCTCAATTTTTCTTTCTTTTTCTTTTCTTTTAAAAAGCTGCTTTCTTGAGTTTCGAGAAATACTGTCATTTGGAAGTGGAAGAAAATGCCAGCTTTGCCATTATAGATATTTAGCACGTATGGTACAAGTAGTCCTTGAAAGATTTGATATGTATTTAGCGGGTGGGGTGGAACATCTGTGTTTGCTGTTATGTACAAAAATGCAAAACTAAACATGTTTTGCAAAGTTAATGATGTTTTTATTTCCATTGCTCTTCTTTTGCTGTGTGCCACTCTTCTCCAGATTGGCTTTGCAGATTATAATCTGCTCGACATTCTACATGTCCATTTGGTCCTGGCATCCAATTGCCTGGCTTCTTTGCCTTTGCTGGCTGGCTACGTGCAACGCCTTAATGACCGGCCACAACTCAAGAATTTCCTGGAATCAGATGCCCGTAAGAAACGTTTCATCAATGGGAATGGCAAACAGTGAAGCCACTTACTTTTCTAGGATGCAAGTTTGTAGTTTTGTACCTTTGAGATCTAATAAAGCTACCGTAGTTTTTAAAAAGGCCTGTATCACTCTGCTGGGGAAGGAAAATCATGAAAACTATGGACATGGAAGCCTTTTACAGGAAAGATGCTTTTGCACCTGGTTTCTGATTGTACTAGAGTAGCAATAATGCTAAAATCACTTATTAATGGTAATGGTATATACACTTTTTTAAAAGAATAAAATGCAGTTCTGCAAAGACTGATTCATGTGGTGTGGCTATGACACAGGAATAAGAATGTACCATTCACTCATGCTTTTTTCCCATTGGAATCAAAATCCAACAGTTGCATTTTTCTAAGTCAACAGTTCCTCATAAATCAGTCACCCCATTTAAATATATTCTGGCCTCTCTCTCTAGCAGTATATATTTACCTTAGCAGTAATCTGCATGGCTACAGTTCCAAGATTACAGTGTGCACTGCATTTCAGGATTAAAAACTGAAACAGCTGAATTTTTGTTTTTATCTGGGTCTGCTATTGAATTCTACAACAAAATCAAGAAAATATCCTATTAAGTCAGTTTAATTATAATTTCAGGAACCATTTCTAAGGTAACTTATTTTCAGACAGTTGTCTATTAAATAAGTGTTTAAACAGTTTTCTGCCCCCCCGCCTCATCAAACATTCTTATCTTTCATAATTTCAACTGGTGCAGTGCCTTAATGCCTAGTCACTTCTCTTTTCTGTGCTGGATCAAGTTATTTCTATTTATTATACATTTAAAATAGGTCATACTGCTCTTCTGTTTGAGATTTTTAGGGTCTTGCCATCTTTATATCTTAATTATATTACCTGTATTTTCATTATATATGTTTATCATACATACCCCATAGGTTAAAATATTCTGAAAATGTATATTTGGAAGAGAAAAAAAGCATTTCTCATAGCAGACTTGTAGCCAGAGGGTTCATTTAATAAACCAGGATATCTGAAGAACCTTCTCACTCAATGGGATTGACTTCTCTATTCATTCTAACATGGGGTGGGCAACTATGCAACTTTTCAACCTGTGGACTTCAATTCTCAGAATTCCTGAGCCAGCCATGGGAGTTGAAGTCCACAATTATAAAGTTGCCATAATTATCCACTCCTGTTTTAGCAGAAGGGGACCAACTGCACACTCCCATCAGCCAAGGAATTTCAGCCGGTGAGGTCTAAAAGAAGAGACTTTTCTGCTGTGGCCCCTGCTCTTTGGAACATCTTGCCAGTGGATGAGATACTCCCCCCCCTTCCTTCTGGCTTTCTAGAAAGACATTAAAACTTGGTTCTGCTTGTTGGCTTGGGGTCACTCTGGGCTAGAGGTGATTGGTACAATGTGCGTTGTATGGTCATGCCTCACATTCATTGTTCAAAATTGTCCTTTTTGCTTACTTGGTTAGGTATTTGGTTGGTGTTTTTTTCAGCCACACTGCCTGAGATATTGGTAATACAAGCCTCTAGCTTCTTGCTACCCAGGCTAGCAACATGCAAGTAGCAGTATTAGTTCTGAAAGATGGGAATGCTCATAGAACAGAGAAGCTAGGGTTAGGAAGATCAAGTGGAGTTGGAGATACTGCTGTAATGACTCCTTGCATCTTTTACCTGAAGTAGATACCTTGCTACGTAATGCAGGGATGTCAAACTCACGTTGTCATGGCATCATCACATAACGTATCACAACTCCCCCCCCCCTTGCTAACTGGGCATGGGTGTGGCCAGCGTGTGACACATTTGGGCCCGCAGGCTGCAAGTTTGACAACTTTGGCCTAATGGCTGTGCTGGCCTTTCTTTAAATGAGGATTGGAAAGTTATGTTCCAAGATCTATGTATGATTGATGATCCTTGTTTAGAATTTTGGAGAACTCCCATGCAACTGCTAGGACACTCCAATATAATGGGATCATCCTTCTCAGACCAAGAATCAACAGGATCAGAGAGATCAGTGATGTAATCCTCTTCCTGGCAGAACAGATTAGCAGTTTTCTGAAAACAAGGTAAACTGGCAAACACAAGCCTCAGTGGAACTAATGGAAATGGAGGGATCCGGAATCTGTGGTCCTTTGTATACCAGATACAGACAGAAGCATAATCAGAATATTTCATATTTAAAAAGAAACAATTACAGAAAACAGCTTCTGGAACTATATATTATGTAACTTTAAAATGAAATTGTTTTCTTCTTCTCTTCATGCCATGCCATGATTCTGCAGACTGCAAACTTATGAGCATTTTAAAAATTGATTATACTTACATTCTGAGAATATGTTTGGCTGAAAAGCAGGATAAATACTTACCAATTAACTAAAATAAGTGAATAAAACAAACCAGTAGAGGACATTTTGGTGAAAAAAGCACTATTATATCATTTTAGAAGATCGGAATATCTAGAATGGCAAGTCCACAAAATTATAAACAATATTGATTAAAACTGGAGACCTCTTAACAACACACAGATTTATATGCTACATATAAATCAGTGGGATTTAAAGCCATTGTATATAGCCCAATGACTAGTTACATAAAATACATACATAATACATATTTGAAGCACTAAACAGCCCATTATTAAAATGACAGAAAAACAGTTTTATTTTTTAAATTGGATAAAATAGCAAATTGCTGTATCTTATTATCTAAGTCATGCCCATTTTATGAACTTTCTTAAAGTACCTGGTTGACTACTGCCCAGCTAATTTCACATATAAAAAATCCAATAGATAATAAATATTCTGTAGGGTTTTATGACCGCAATTATAATCTTACATAACTGTGTAACAATTTCACAAACAGGCTATCAAAAAGTGTACATCAGTCTTCACAGATGGAATCCTAAAATGTATAAAAACTTTGACCTAACCTGACAGGAGAAGCGAGTTAACTGTATGGTTCAAGTTTCACTATGAGTTGCATTCAAAAAACCAAAAGGTTGCAGATGGTTGTGCACAGTTGACTGCAACAACCAAGACTAGATGGAAAAGATGTCTAGTACTTAGTAAAAGATGGTTGATTTTGCTACATACATATTAATTTATTGCAATCTTTTAATTACAAACGTCTGCCTTAAGCATATAGGGCATTAATGTGAAATCTCACTCCTTGTACTGAATAGTCCGATAATTTTTTTTTTAAAAAAAGGATCCTAAATATTGTCATACATGTTGCAAACAAATCCGAGGGGAATCTTTACCCTTACAAATATATTTATCAACCACTATGCGCCGCACATATACTGCTTTATGCCATATACCCATAACCTCTTGCTCCAAAAAAGCCGAACCTTCGCTGTATAGTCTTGTCATTTATTCAGCGAGGAACACGGATGGGAGATCGCGTGCACTTTTTTGTGAAACTATAATTCCCATGACCCCACACGCCAAAGGAAGTTGCCCGGTCCCTGGTCTTCCGGGAAGAGCGAAGAGAAACATCATGACGTAGTATTATTGCGCCCGACAGGTGAAGGTGACGAGGTTAGGAGCTGCAGCAGGGGAGATTTCCCCCCACTCCTTCGCTCTTCGTTATGTTGGGGGCTCAGTCCTTACGCCTCCGTCCGATTTGCACCCAGGCTCGCTTTTTTTCCGCCGCCGCTGCTCCGGAATCGGTGACTTCTACTTGCCCTTCTTTTCTTTCTTTTTCAACAAGGGAAAGGGGAGAAGGGATGGGGACCTAAACAACTGCAGTAATGGTTCTCAGTTAGCTTGCCGTGGGCTTGTTTCTAGTGTGCCATGAGATTTTTGTCTTATGTTATTTCTTCTTCTTTTTGTATTGTGTATATTCTGTGCAATCCGTATGTGCAGTACAGTGCAGATATTATTAAAATAGTTTTAACTTCTTAAAACATGTCTTACGCGTTTAAAAATATATGCATTTCATAATTTTCCGTTGTGCTAACAGAATTACCGTTTTGTTCAATATTGTGCTGCAGATTCGAAAAAGGATTAAATTAGAGGAATAAGGGAAGGGAGTATGGATGATGGAGATCTCCAAAGTCCTGCTTTTTGGACCTCAGTTCCTCCAACGTGTTTTTTATTTTTAGCATGAAAGCATGTTTTAAAATATATATTTTTGGAGGAAGAGTGCCTTTTTCTTGCCTGTTATGAAGGTTTCTGTGCTTACCTTTTGGAAAGAGATTTATTTGCCCCCCCCCCCCTTTTTTTTCCTTTTCTATTTCTGTAGAATAGTTTTCTTCAAAGTTAAAGCTATTTCTTTTTGTTTGACAGGCACCCCCAAAGAAAACTCAGTTTGGTCCTCTCAAAGATGAGGATCGCATTTTTACTAATCTTTATGGACGTCATGATTGGAGGTGAGAAACAAAAATATAGAACTTTTTTTGCTTGACAGGAAAATATAGTTTCCAAATCTTTTTTTAGTTGGGGGGAGGGAGGGGAAGAAGTTATGAAGGAAATGGAGGATTAAACATTTAACTAGTGAATAAATTGTAGGCTGCCAAAAATATTTTTCTACTTATCTAACACTTGTAGTTTACTTAAATACAATAGTAATTATTTTAAATTTCACTAATTCTGTGTGTTCATTGGCTGTTAGCAAAATTACTGTCTTGGCAACTAAATTTCTCTGGTATTTTGGCACTGCACAATTTTGTGATTGTGTATTTGTGCAGTTACTACTTTTGAGGTTTTCTGATTATTATAAAGGTAAAGAATGCCAGGATATTGTCCTGTCCTGGCTTCTACTACTTTGCATACAATAGAAAATAGTTAAGAAAAATCCGCAGTGATCTGCTTGGTGTCAGCATGACCATGGATAGAGTGGGAAGCCTTACTCAACCCCACGTCTTTCTCCTTTTTTTAGTCTCCCTTCTGATTATGGGGGGAGGGAATTAAGAAAAAGAAAGAGATGGAGAGTCAAAGGAAGACCTATTTTTGTTGCATTTCTCTTAGATTTTACCGCTGTTTTAGAATAGCAAAGTGAAGGCTAATGCTTGTTAATTCTGTAACTATCGGTTTTCATACAGAGGCTAAGAAAATAATCAATGAAACATTCTGCCCTTTACTTACTTGTGCTACAAATATCAGAGAACAAGGCTCATGTCATGACATCACAGTGCATGTTTTATCATTTTGTCATTATGGTTAGAAAGGAGGACTCTCAACTCCATCTACAAGAGGAAGATATATTTCCTAATTTCAAACATTTCCAAATTCCCATGTATTTAGATTGCACCTATTGGTACAACTCAAGATAGAATCAAAATGCTACTGCCTCCTATTTTCCTATATTCTATATTAAGAACCCTTAATATAAGATGAGTTGGGTCAAGAGAAACCAACTGGGCCAAAATCATATTATGGGCCAACTGGGTCAAAATCATAATTAAATCAGATTCATGCCTAAAGGAAGTCTAGAACTTGCAGTTTTCCAGTTTTTAGTCCAGTGTCTTAACCACTACATTAAACTGCTATCATATTCCGAGATACCTGAACAACTCCAGATGGGCAAAGCAGCTCTAAATTTATTTACAAAATGGAGTTAATATGCATGAGTCTTTCTTTTTTGTCTCTAGGTTGAAAGGGGCTTTGAGCCGAGGTGACTGGTATAAAACCAAGGAAATCCTGCTGAAGGGTGTTGATTGGATCTTGAATGAAATAAAAACTTCAGGCCTGAGAGGCCGTGGAGGAGCTGGCTTTCCCACTGGCCTCAAATGGAGCTTTATGAATAAGCCTCCAGATGGCAGGTATGGTACTAATTATGAACATTGTCATTTCAAATGTTAGACTCTGCCTGTCTTCTTGTGCAGAACCTGTCTAAGCCATATTTTTTCCTTCTACTTTTGGGTTGGAAGGCCATTTATTATTAATTAGAATTTGCAACTGTGGCTTCCATTTCAGTCTTTTACATTTAAAGTTGTGCATCTCAGCTTTGAGGAATGATTTATATCTGTTTCAAAAGTTTTAAATCCATCTTTTTTTCTCTCTGTTTTTTTAAAAGTTGTGTTCTCTAGAAAGATTGGCTCTCTGAAGCAGCCAGATTTCCAGAAGAGTTGCTATAAGGGGCATAGTTTTTTGGCTAGGTGAATGGAGTTTGTACTTGGAAAAGGCAGCTTCAAACATCTTTATGTGTGCTCTTATTTAAAATTCACCTTTTCTCAGCCTAGTTTGCCATATGGCTAAAATATTATCATTTTCAGTGGCTGCAGAAATACAAATATAGTTTCCTCAGTAATATTTAGGATGCATACTTGTTTGCTCAGGTTTCCTAAGCCTTGATTTCCTTGCAGCTGAAGTTGAACACTATGATCATTGACTGAGTGAAGATCCTGAACTGGATAGATTAGTTATGTAGTCTGTCTGTAAACTTTAATAGATTAGGTAGCATTGCTAACTAGCACACACTGATGGAGAGGCTTTTCTTCTTGTTGATGGATGTAATCATTTCTGTGTTTCAGGCCTAAGTACTTGGTAGTGAATGCAGATGAAGGGGAACCAGGAACTTGTAAGGATCGGGAGATTATGCGTCATGATCCCCATAAACTAATAGAGGGCTGCCTGGTGGCAGGAAGATCTATGGGGGCTCGAGCTGCCTATATCTATATACGTGGAGAGTTCTACAATGAAGCATCAAACTTGCAGGTAAAGCTGCTGTCTCCTTTTATGGTTACCTTAATTTTGTCTGCTAGATTGCCTTTTTCTATGGTCAGAAATCAAGGTCACCAATGTTTGGCTGTAATAATTAATGCTATCTTATTTTATTAGGTGGCAATCAAGGAAGCCTATGAAGCAGGACTGGTGGGCAAGAATGCTTGTGGCTCTGGCTATGACTTTGATGTCTTTGTGGCAAGAGGGGCAGGTGCCTATATTTGTGGGGAAGAGACAGCACTTATTGAATCCCTTGAGGGCAAACAGGGCAAACCCCGCCTCAAGCCTCCTTTCCCTGCAGATGTAGGTAAGGCATTTTAAATGCTCCTACTAGAGGTTTTGGGATTTGTGTGTGTGTGTGTTGGAATTTCTAATATGCTTCCTCAAGTCAACATGAGACTCTCATTGTCTTATCTATATATGTCATCAACATACTTTTTTCAGCTAAAATAACTTTGAAGTCCCTATCAACTATCCCATTTAATAGTACTAAAACTCCCATTTTGATTATTCTTGTGTCCATTCTCTTTTTCGTCTTAGATCGTTCAGAAATGTTGTTAAGCCATTTTCTTTCTTTCTCTAGGGGTTTTTGGGTGCCCTACCACAGTGGCAAATGTGGAAACAGTTGCAGTAGCACCTACCATCTGCCGTCGAGGAGGTACCTGGTTTGCTGGCTTTGGACGTGAGCGTAACTCTGGCACTAAGCTCTTCAATATCTCGGGCCACGTCAATACCCCTTGTACTGTGGAAGAGGAGATGTCAATACCATTGCGTGATTTAATTGATCGGCATGCAGGTGAAAATGATTTATTCACCCTAAAGAATAGCTGTCACTTTAATTTAGATACCTATATTAGTGGCATCAGCTTTTTAGTTCATTTTGTTCCCCTTGTATGTTGACCTGATCCAATCATCTAAAGAGCCAGGCCTCATGGTTGTGTTTCTGCCTTCTGATCAGGGGGGATTAGAGGTGGCTGGGATAACTTGCTTGCTGTGATTCCTGGAGGCTCTTCAACTCCGCTCATCCCCAAGTCAGTGTGTGAGACAGTTCTGATGGACTTTGATGCCTTGGTGGAGGCACAGACTGGACTTGGGACAGCAGCTCTCATTGTCATGGACAAGTCGGTAAGCAATGTTCCCTAGACTTATTTCTCTGTGTTTAGTGTGTGACATATCTTCATTTTCTTCTTTTTCTCCCCAGACAGATATAGTTCGAGCCATTGCTCGCCTCATTGAATTTTACAAGCATGAAAGTTGTGGGCAGTGCACACCTTGCCGAGAAGGTTAGTGTTGTTATTCAAACCTTTTGAAGTGTTAGCAAAATTATCCCATAATTCTCTGAATTAGGGTTGGGATTGAAAAAAAAAGTTCACAATTTCACATTATTTTGCTTACGCCAGTATTATTTAAAATACAGTTGAAGCAGATATCTGAAAATCCCTGAGGAGGGAAATTGCCAAGCTGAGGTCGGGAAAAGACCTGTAACCTGGTCAGCAAAATCAATTTACGCTTCTGTGTTCAGGACTGTGCTGCCTCACTGATTTTCATGAGGCTTTGTATTCCACTTTTTATGTTGATTCCCTACCTACAGGTGTTGACTGGATGAACAAGGTCATGTGGCGATTTGTGAAAGGCAATGCACAAGTGGCAGAAATTGATGCACTCTGGGAGATTAGCAAACAAATTGAGGGTCACACTATCTGCGCCCTGGGAGATGGGGCTGCTTGGCCTGTGCAGGTAATTTCCTCTTTACTTCAGAATGTGCTGAAGAATCGCACAATTTGCTTAAGGGAGAGCTAGAAATGAAATGATTTCGTAGGGAGGCCTCAGGTTGGAGTACAGGGAATGCTACCGATGTATTTAATGGGTAACTCCTGTGCTTGATTTCTTACAGGGCCTAATTCGTCACTTTCGTCCAGAGCTGGAGGAACGGATGAGGCAATACAATGAATTTAAAAAGCAGGCATCTGGATGATAAAGCCCACCTCAAAGAAGTTACACTTTTTTTTATCTTTTGTAGCCCACATCTACATTTACTTGGGCTTCAGTAACAGAGTTTAATTTCTATTATTTGTGACAACCTGCCTCAACCCCCAGTTTTTCTTTGTTTTCTTCTTGGGCAGTTTATTAAATACTTTAGACTGATCTGTGTAATTTCTTACAGCAAGGAAAATAAGGTGAATACCCAGATATGATCTTATTTGATTATTGGATTTATATGACCATCTAATTCATAAATGTGGCTCTGGATGATGTACAGCATTAGAAATAAAATGCAAGAAGCCCCATGAAAGTAACTGAAAATCAAATGATATGGAGTTACTGATTATGAAATAAAGCAAAGAAGTAGTTCTAATCTATATAAGTTCATGGGAAAATATTGTCCAAAAGACCAATCAGGATTCTGTAGTACATAAATATAACTTTGATGGACTCATCTAAACCTTTATTTTCCTGTTCCTAATTCTTCTGCAAGGCCTATAAATGTGCAGATGAAATGGAAAGCTGATTGTACTATTAATTTGCAAATGTTTTAAATTTTTTAAAGTAGTAAACAGGATGAAATGGTCTAATGCAGCACATCTAGCTCTGCAGGTATATTTCAGTATTGTCTTGCATATATAGTTGGATGTGCAGTTAGCCATGTCGTGGGGGAATTCACTGGAGAAAGCAATTACATTTGGAAGAGTTAGCGGCAAAAGGAACCCAGATTATGAAAGAACCGTGGTGGTTGGACACTCTCAAAGCTGACATCAGCCAGAGCATAGAAAAACTCAGTGAAATAGTACAGGATTGGAAGATGTAGAGTGACCTGGCCCAGAGAATTGCCAAGAGTCGGACTTGACTGAATGGGTAACCACCACTACCACCATCATCATCTGTTGGATGAGCAGTATCAGTCATCTTTAGAAACTGGACACTTAGTAAGAAAGGAGTAGTGCATTGTAATAAAAGATGGCTATCCATACTTCTTGAACTAGCTTTTTAAATAGTTTCAGGATTCGCATACTGTGCCCTAAAGCCAAAAACTATAGCTTAGTACATTATGTAATTCTTGTACTCTTGGCTCAGCTGTTGCTCTGGGAGAAAGTAAAAGGGAGAAAAGACTTGCAAATGGTTTTATACAAAGTGGAGTAGTATGTCTTTGGACTGCTTATGATTTTTTTTTCTTTTATGGTATTCTATACAGGTTTTTAAACTATCTGCCACTTCAGAATTGTTCAATGGCATCTAAATTGTTTAAATATAGATATCATACTATAATAAACTCCTGTTTCATTTACAGTGATGGGGGGAAAAGTACAGGGTGTATGGAGAACCTAGCATAGAGGGTAAAACATAATGTTATATCAGGGTTCCAACCTCACTTAGGAATATTAAAATGGGACCTGTCCTCTTATCCACTTTACATCATATGTTCAGCCATGGTGGCATTTGAATTCTTTTAACATATTTCTCCACAGTAAATAGGCCACATTTTTTGTCTAAGATATTAAGGTTGGCACTGGCAGACATGCTTAAAATAACTTCCTGAATAATAGGTGATACCATTACAAAAGACACTGGGTTATTTGTACTTCTAGATAACAAAATGATTGTGACAATTCCTGGGTGCATTTATTTATTTGTATCCCACCTTTATTATTTTTACAAGTAATTCAAGGTGGTAAATGTACATCATTTTGGGGAACAATTCCAGGGCAGAAAACCCCAAACAATTTTCATTTTGTTATTGATGCTATCATTTTGCTATCTTCACGCTACCTGTCCTGAAAAGTAAGGATTTTTAAAATTATTGTTCAATAAATATCTTAAAATCTCATTAAAAGCAAGTATCAACCTTGAGTTAAATGGATCTTTTTGTGTCCCATAGTCTTAAGAATACATGTATATTGGGTGGAATTCAGACTTGTCACAGTATGTCAGCATAAAGCTTTTCTGTGTAAATCATTGAAAGAAAGAGGCCTTAAAGAGCCGTTTAGTCCTCTAACCTTTCCAGCCATCAAATCCTAATAGCCGCCCTCAAGGTCTCTTAAGGGTCGAGGGAGCTCTCGTTTCACCGCCCAGCCTCTCAGTTTGGGGCGTGGCTTTTGCCATCTACCGATCTCATTGGTGGAGGCTGTGTCCTCGGCTGTCCGTTTTAAGCTGCTCTCGGCGAAGAATCCCTTCTTTTGACGGAGGAACGTTTCTACGAGGTTAGAATGGCGCTTTCCATATTTCGCCCTGGCGGAAGTATGCCCCAACTGACATCGCCCCATTTTGTTGAAAAGCAGGCTGGGAAGCTTTTCACTTCCGCCATGTTTGTTGAGGGGAGGGGCGGGGCTAATAGGAAGTGGGATTCTCTCTCGTTGAGTTTTGGTTGATCTGATTAGCTGGTTGCGTCCCCGGGTAGTTTGTGGGTAACTGTGGTAGCGGACCGAAGACTGTCTTGTGCCTTTCCTTGGTGGCTGCTCTCCAAAGAACGAACCTCTTTTTTTTCCTTTTCTTCTGGAGACTTTGAATGGGACGGTTTCAGAAGCCCGGCATCTCCTCGATGGGATGGATTACAGCTCCCATCTCAGGCTGGTTGGCTAAGGATAATGGGAGGTGATGTTCAGGTGATGTTCCTATGATAAGGCAAAACAAAAATACCCAAGACCTGCACCCTGATTAACCATCCTATGATAGCTCTCGTTTTCTGACTGTAGAGGACTTAAACTCCTGCCTGCTCTGGGCTTGTCAAATTCCGCGTGCATTTCCTGGGTCTTTGTGTTTGTACGAGGGTCGCAGCCGCGTTTCCTGACATAATATGAAACGACTGTCGCAGACTAAGAGTGGTCGGTCCAGATTTGACAGGGGAGATGAAATGTAGACCCTTGAGTTTGGACTCCAAACTTTAGCCCTCGCTGCCTCTCTTGCACAACAAGTTTGGACTAGCCTTAGGAACCATGCGGCGAGGCTCAAGGAATTACTAAATTGCAAGGTGTGGGCTGCCATTCAGGTGAAATTCTCCCTTTCCTCTTTTTCCCCCCCATTTAGGGCACTATGCTTCCGTCTCTGCACTACCTCTGCCAGCGTACGCTGCATATACCCATAGCCAGTGTGGGTCTGGTACGTAAATATTTATCCTGGGAAAACGAGCAGCGGTGCAGAGGACTGCTAGAGAAATCCACTGTCCGGTACAAGAAAGAAACTATGAGGGCAGCTGTGCTGGTATCACTGTGCTCCGTGGCTGGGGATCCAGCGATCCTGTACACTCTGCGTTCAAGCACTCTGACCGGTTCATACAAAGGGGAAGTCAGGTACTTGACAGCTATTCTTCCTCCTTGGTAAATGCAAAGATAAATTGCAGAATACCCAGATGGGAATCATTAACCCTCAGTCACATCCTCTTGTCTTTGGTGAACATCATAAGTTTTCTGAAGAACAGCTGGAAGCCTGAGTATAGAGAAGATTAAAGAGAGGCACAGTAGTGGTCTCCAGATATATGAAAGTCTTGCAAAAGGCAGGACCTAATTGTTTTAGAGTTGTTCTAAAGAAGGGCAGGGAAGCATTGTTTAGCTGAACATTACAAATTGGCATGCAAACGTTTAATAGCAATGTAGGCTGTGGAGGTATTTGAAAACCAGGATGGCAATTCAACAGGATGTATTTTCACTGAAGAACTTGGCACAAAGTTAGTGGTGAGCCACAAGATGTCCAGGAAACTTTCTGACTTTCCCAGTCCCTGTCAAGTAATCTTGAGATTTCCCCTCCCAAACTTCCCTTGCACAATAACATATTTGCTTTTGCAGTTTCCCAGGTGGTAAACGTGATGACTCTGACCAGGATGCCATCACCACAGCACTGAGGGAGACCCATGAAGAGCTGGGCATACAGTTAAAGGAGGACTGTGTTTGGGGAATCATGAGACCTGTTCCTGATAGGGTAATGCTTAATTGATCCCCTTATCTTCAGGGATAAGATTAACTTTGAAATAGACTTCTGTCATGGGATCATGGTGGATATGCTGTTTTGTGCTAGAATTAGTTGGGGGGAAACTTTTTTTTTGTAATTGCTGTCTGAGGTGAGAGAAATGGAAAATTTCCAGAAAATAGAACTGGCTGGGCTAGAGGATTAACATGGCACTTGGGATATGCCTTGTTTTGATGAAGCATGGGATAGTGAAAGATTCATATCTTTAATTCTGCCTTTTTTTTTCAGACTAATATGATGGTGGCTCCTGTACTAGCAAACCTGGGGCCTTTGGAGAACCTGACACTGAAACCTAACCCCCAAGAGGTGAATCAGAATATTAACTAGGACATACTGTATCACATATTATTTTTATTCAATATATTTTTCCAAGAAGATGGGTGTGAAACAAAATTCTCAGACACAGTGATATTCTAGTGCAGGGGTGTCAAAGTGGCAGCCCGCGGGCCGGATGCATCATGCACAGGCCATGCCCGCCCAGCTCTGCAAAGGGAAACGTCATATGACAGCAACATGATGCCGCGAGTTTGACACCCCTGTTCTAGTGGCAATTCTTCCTGTGTTAAGCACTAATTTCCTTGGAAGTAATCTCTTGAGTGGAGCATAAGCAACCTGTGATAGGGATCTTATGGGTAGGATGCACCATTTTCTTTCTTTTTGATACCAGATGTTTCTATTTCTGAACCTCCCCCCCCCCCTTTTTTGCTTCTGTTTTTTTCTGATCCTTTTTTCCCCTTCTATGTTACAGTTTGAGATCTGAACTAATTACTTCCAAAGGATTTTGATGGAAGAGAAGTTATCCCATAACTATATTAGACTAGTTATGCTTCCACTCCATCTTTGTTGTTCAATTTACAGGTCGAGGCTGTCTTCACACTGTCTTTCTCCCACTTGCTACAAGAAAAGAACCAGGGCTACACCCACTTTTGCCGTGATGGGATCTACTGCTACACAATGCCTGTCTTCTTGCACGGTCCTCACCGTGTATGGGGACTTACAGCAATCATAACAGAGCTGACACTGGAGTTGCTAGCACCAGGAAAATACCGCAGGGTGTTGAGGGTCAGCGCTGACTTTTGACTCAAATTCACACTTGGATCTCTTTTAAGATCTCTTTTTGTTTTCCGTATATTTGTCAAAGGACTTTATAGAATTGATGATCTCATCAGCCAAGTGCTGCTCCTTTTTCTTATCATAAGAATCTTCAAAACTCAGGCCTGCTCAATTCTAAATAACAAGAAGAAAGCAGTTTCTCTCTCCAGCTCACTACCTCAGATGACAACAGTTACATTATTGGCACAAATAATGACAAAACATCTATCTGTTGTTGTTACCTGAATAAACAAGGACACTTGAAACCTTATGCAGGTTTCTGTTTTGGCAGGTATATGTATAGTACAAATAAAACATAGGTTTTAACCTCAAAGAGATCCTAGACCTGCATTCTAGGCGTGTTTGTTTCGTAATGGCAATAACTTCATAAATGGAATGATAAAAGGAACATTTGCCAGACAAAACACTGATCTTTAAGGCACCCAAATAAGTGCCATCCAGGTTAGGATACACATTTGTGAATGAATCCATATTTCTTTCACATCTCCACTATTTCCTTATCATGTGAAATTTCTGTTTAGGGCTCTGCCGATTTAACAAAATCTGCATTTCAAGAACAGATGTATATAAATCTAAGTTGTATGCAAGAAATAGTATATAAATATTTATGTTGTTAAATCAGAATAAACCTGAGATTGTTTGGAATATAGGGAGTCTGACCAGTTCCTAGTTTTTTGAGACATGGAACATTTTTAGTCTGCCCTCCCTACTCCCTAAAACAGCAGCATGAATCACATTGCTACCCTAAGAAAACATAATTCTCATTAAGGCTATGACACATCTTTTAGAACTAGGCATCTTCCAAGATACTTGTGAATTGGTAAACGCTTGGTTGTATGGCAATTTGAATTGTGTGTGTGTGTGTGTGCATAGAGGGGACAATTTGCTGATTTCACCTTAGCTTTTCCCCAATACTTAGCAGACAATAACTGAAATTAAACAGTTCAAATATTTATTTGGTGTAACAACAGAGTTGATGGGAGGAATTATGGAGATGATGCTTATTTCTGAATAGAGGTCCACACCAAAAATGTTAGTATCCTTCAAAGAATGTTGGTGAGTTCAGAGACAGACTGAAAATAAAATGGTAGAAGTGGTACAACATCTGAGTGGATGTTGTAGCTTAAGACACAGAAACTGATAGGTTATAAATTCAATGTGGCTTTTGGAAAAAAAGTATCAATGAATATATGAGATGGGCAGTCTTGTTTTATAGTAACCAGGCCACCAGCAATTTTTCTATGCTTGAATATGGAAAGAGGAGAGTTGCCTAAAAGAGGCAATAAAAATGTGCTATTAAATTTAAATTTGTTTAATAAGTGTCAATCCTGCCCTGAGGTCCCATCTATGCCGTGAGAGTAGAAACATGGCCAGGGGAAGTCTCCACAAACGGGCCTCCCTAGAAGATTGCACTGCAGTCCCAAAACAGTCTATATGTGATGCCTAGGGCTGTCTGCAAAGCAGGACAGAATGACAAAAGAAACTTGTAAGGTCACAAGGAAAGCCCTGTCCCTTTTGTGCATGTCTCAGGACCGGACATGCATTTCTAGAAGGGGCAGGGCTTGTAGCAGGCCCTGCTTCAGTTGTTTGGGTAAAAACTACCCTGGTACTTTGTGGCAATATCCACATGCAAACCATTTCCTTTAATATAGGAGTGTCAAACTCGATTTCATTGAGAGCTGCAGAAGGGTTGTGTTTGACCTTGTGAGGCTGGGGTGGGTGTGGCCAGCTCAACATCACTTGTGTCAAGGGCGCTGATGGTGGCGCGAGGGCTCTGCCAGTGAAAACAAGCTCCCGAGCTCCTTTTTTTGGCTGTGACTCTTGCAGCCCTCTGCCAGTGAAAACAGAGCACGGGCTCCATTTTTGGCTGTGATAGCCTCCTACAACCCCTTGCGAGTGAAAATGAAGCTCAGGAGGGCAGCATGTGGCCATCCTGATCTCTGTTTTCACTGGCAGAGGCGCTGCGGGCCAATCCTTCACTGTTTCCAGGGCAGCCCTGCGGGCCAGATCTAAGTACCCCATGGGCCAAATCCGGCTTTGAGTTTGACACCCCTGGTTTAATATATACAGCATGTGAAGATTAGACATGGAAACTAAACAACGTTGTGGCAGATGCCTCTCGTTAGGAGAGGATTCTCTCTTCATGATTTTAACATGGATAGCTTAATTTGTCCACTTAGTATGACATTTGGATAGAGGATTTTTCAGAATGATGTGAATAGGTTGGGAGCTGTTCTAATCTAAAAAAAACCCTTGTATATTCTTTCCATTTGGTTCTCTTAAGCTAATTGCCACAATTAGAAGGAGTCCTAATCTCTTGCACTATAAAGCAGCAGTTGAGTTCACCTGTTGGGAGAAACTTGTATTGAGTTACCTGACCTAGCATGGCATGTGAACTGGGGCCTATTCTTTAAACTGAAACAGTAAATCATAGTTTATCAGTTTGTATAGTAAGGTAAAACTTAGGAAGCCGTTAGGGGCCCAAACAGTGCAAAAGACTAGTCCAGCAGACAAATGCAACTAGAATTTAAATTGCCCTGTTGAGAGATTGATCTGCAATTTTTTTTGCTCCCTGTATGAGCATAACTATTTCTAATCTGTACAGGAGACTATCCATGAAAGAATTCTCTTGTGAAATGTTACTAAATACAACAATCAAACTCACCAATAAATACTAAGGTTATTTCTTTCCAGTTCTACCAGTAATGTTTATAAAAATGCATTCAATAGATGGCGCCCTTGCTTTAGACAAGTGTTTTCAAACCTGTAGAGGCCAAGGAACTTGTTAGTTTTTTTAAAAAAAATCACAAACTTCTGATCAAGAGGTAAAGCTAGTTAAGAAAATTGGCTGCATTTGACTTAATTTTTTGTTTGTTCTTGGCCTCTCACAAAGTCTCTGAAGATTCCCCAGAACACAGTTTAGAAATCCAGGGACTTCCTTTCAGTTGGGTAGCTTGTAATTTCATAGTGTTGGACTAGATGATAATACAAAGAGCAGTTCACTTTTCCTACTGGCGTTGCCCCCACCCCCCACCCTACCAAAAATAATGTAAGACTTGCCTGCCTCTTGCAGCCTGGTTTCCTGGAATGAGGAAGTCAGGAGCTCCTCTCTGGAGAGGTCAGGAGTGGAAGTGCCCCTGCCTGGGCTAGACTCAAAAATGCACTGCTTAATTCCAAGCGTGAAGTTCTTTCGGAGTGCAAGGGATGGGCTCTTTCAAGGTTATTGAAGGGAATGACAGAAACGGCTTCTCTCTCCAGAAAGGAATTCTTTTCAAAGTATATTTCTCTCTCTCTGAATCAACAGTGGCTACATATCAGGAATCAAAGAATGAATGCCGTTGCACTGATTTTTCTCCCAAACCATTTGTCGTCTTTTGCTGTGGTTATCACTGATCAACTGCTGGAATATCATCTTTTTAACTGGAAAGTTCTTTAGAAAGGCAGACATCTTTTTGGGTGTATGTTTCCTTATGGTGTAATTTATATGGTACCAATAACAGTTTATCTATAATCATGCTATAGTTTTATATCCTTGTTCTTACAAGTAAAATCTTTCTTTGGAACCCAACTCAGTTTCCTCCACTTGTTTTTGTCTAAATAGAACAAAATGGTGTTGCGGTGTGCCAGTCATATGCTAAGGATGTTGCCTTGGAAGGTTGTTTGGGGAGATGACGGAGTTTGGGGATCATGTCCTCCAATAAAGATTCTTAGGTCAAGGGGCCAGACTAACATGTTCTGGCAATTATAAGAAATAATTGCCATCTTGGTTGAGGGAATCAAATAAGGCCAAATAGTTTTGCATTGTCTTATATCAAGGATCTTCAAACTTGGCAAGTTTAAGACTTGTGGACTTCAATTCCCAGAATTCCTGAGCTAACATGACTGAAGAGGAATTTTGGGAGTTCAAGTCCACAAGTCTTACAGCTGTCAAGTTTGAAGACCCCTGTCTTATATGATAGATACAGACTAAGAATATGTTTTTCCAGAATTGAAAAAGGCACAGGTAGCCCTCAACTTACAACTGTTTAGTGGCTATTCAATGTTACAACAACGCTGAAAAAAGCGAGTTAGGACCATTTTTCACATGACCGTTGTAGCAACCCCATAGTTGTGTGACCAAAATTCGGATGCTTGGCAACTGACTCATATATAGGACCATTGCTGTGTCCCAGGGTCATGGGATCCCCTTTTTGTGATCTTCTGACAAGCAAAGTCAATGGGGAAGCCAGATTCACTTAATTACCGTGTTACTAACTTAACAACTGCAGGGATTCACTTATTTATTTATTTGTCAAAAGCTTACAATATAACAGAAACAAGAATAAACATAAGTTTAAATACAAGAAATAGGAACTAATAATTGGGGACGATAGGACAGGGACGGTAGGCACGATGGTGCGCTTATGCACTCCCCTTACAGACCTCTTAGGAATGGGGTGAGGTCAATAGAGGTTAGTTTGAGGGTAAAGGAGTGGGGGTTTGAGCAGGTGACAACAGAATCAGGTAGTGAATGCCAGACACTGACCACTCTGTTGCTGAAATCGTACTTCCTGCAATCAAGTTTGGAGTGGTTTACATTAAGTTTACATCTGTTGTGTGCTCTTGTGTTGTGGTTAAAGCTGAAATATTCATTAGCTGGTAAGACATTGTAACATATGATTTTATGTACTATGCTTACGTCCAATCTTACTCGGCATAGTTCAAGGTTGTCTAAGCCTGGAATCTCAAGTCTGGGGCTGTAGGGTATCTTAACAACTGTGGCAAGAGAAGTTGTAAAATGGGGCAAAACTGAGGTAACAAATCTCTTACTTAGCAATATACCATTTTAGCATTTTTTATTCTATAAGAGGCACTTTTTCCTCCCCCCAAAATGGGTGAAAATGTCTGCGCGTCACGGAGCTCGTCCTTTGGTGAATAG
This sequence comes from Notechis scutatus, assembly GCF_049901735.1. Classification (NCBI taxonomy): domain Eukaryota; kingdom Metazoa; phylum Chordata; class Lepidosauria; order Squamata; family Elapidae; genus Notechis; species Notechis scutatus. The sequence continues at coordinate 230,109,061 of NC_142009.1, forward strand.
CAGCTGGGCTGTGGCAGCGGGGTCCTTTTACAGAGCTGAACCCTGCCTCTTCTGTCTTTGTCATTGCCCTCCTCTTCTGTCTCTTTTCCGCAGTGCAGGAGTCAATAGGCAGAGCTGGCACATGAGAGGACACCTATCTGTGATCCTCTCAGGCTCCAGTTCAGAATATTTTCCTTCTTGTTTTCCTCCTCTAAACCTAGGTGCGTCTTATGGTCAGGTGCATCTTGGGGACTGTAGACTAAGGCATATGAAGAACGGTTACAGGAACTGGGCATGGCTAGTCTAGTGAAGAGAAGGACCAGGGGAGACATGATAGTGGTAGTCCAATATTTGAGGGGCTGCCACACAGAGGAAGGGGTCAAGCTATTTTCTAAAGCTCCTGTAGGCCAGACAAGGAATAGTGGATGGAGACTGTTAGGGATATACACCCTAGCAGAACGTGCAACGGTAGTCAGTCAGTCAGGCAGACATGTGAGATAAACGTTGTTGTAGCTTACACTCAGTAAATCAGATACACTGTGCCAGTTAAATAGTTTTTATTCCAGTAAGAGTTATAGCATAGTCAAACAGTCCATATATCATACACTTAGTTCAGTCCGTCCGGGGATTATCAATTAGCAAAGTCCAGTGTCGAAAAAGAGGTCAGTAAACTTACAAATAATCAGTTCAGTAATATATCTCTTTTTGCAGTAGAGATATGAAGAAAATCAAACCTCTTTTCTTCGTTCAGCAATAGCAGGAAAACACGCAGTTATCACCATCAATCCATCATTGTCAGCAATCCAGTAAAAGCCAGCAAACAGTGAGCTCTCTTGCTCCCTCTTATGGTGATTTTACAACCGCACCCAAAATACATGTTTTACAGTTAAAGTGATACACACAATCATAGTCTATATATATATTATTTTACCCAAACTAAGTTAGATAACCATGTTATTCCTAACATTCTCCCCTTTTGGGTAATATAATAACATATATATCTATTTACAACTTTAACCCATAGTTTTCACAACTTTCCTTGTGCTTTACTGCACCTTGGGCTTTTGTAAACTGATCAGCAAAATTTTCTTCAGTCATGCAATATTCCAATCTTATTAAACCATTTTTTACAGATTGCCTTACATTCAAATATCTAAGATCAGTATGCTTAGATCTCGTTTTTACAGCAATATTTGTAGCCAACCGTATGGCTGCTTGATTGTCCTCATACACTACAATGGCATCATTAACAGTTATTCCCATATCTAATAACAACTGTTTATACAGAATTAAATCAGTACATAACAAAGATAGACATGAAAATTCTGCTTCCATTGTGGACATACTTATGTGTTGTTGTCTAATTGACCTCCAATCAATCAGAGCTTTTCCTAATAGTATAGCCATACCTAAAGTTGATTTCCTAGTGTTTCTGTCTGTTGCAAAACTTGCATCAGCATATGCACTTAAAATCAAATCATCTTTTGGCTCCAAATACAATGCATAGTGCATTGTCCTTTTAAGATACCTTAATATACGTTTCGTTGCTTGCCAGTGTTGTTCAGTGGGTTCAGTGTTGAATCTTGCCAATTGATTAACGCCATATGCAATGTCTGGCCTTGACCAATTACTAATATACGATAAACTACCAATTAATGACTGATAAATAGTCTTATCAATTTTGAACTTTGAGCATCAGTTCGGCAAAATTTTTGACTCATTGGATTTTTTGCCGGCTTACAAAGTTCCATTTTATACATTTTTAGCAATTGGTAAATTTTATCTTCTTGAGACATTATTAGTTTTATTATCCTTAATACCTACTTGTTTCTTTAAATATATAGTGTGCTGCAATGGTGCATGCAGATAGGCAGTTTCTACATCTAAGTGATTTATAATATAATTCTTCTTAGCTGCCCACACTAAAGCTGTTCTCAAGGTTGTTGCCTTTAAATTCTGTGCAAATACCTCATCATAATCACATGCAGTTTGATTAAATCATTGAGCTACCAACCTAGCCTTATGGGTAACAGTCCCATTTTTACCAGTTTTTAATTTAAATATCCATTTGCAGCCAATGGACTTTTCACCTGGAGGTAATTTGGCATTTTCATAAACTTTCATTTCCTTTAATGAATTTAGTTCCTTCTCCATTGCCTTATGCCAATTTTCCTGTTCCTTTGCAGGATACATCCTAAGTTCTTCAAGTTGGAACTTTACTAACTTGGCAAACTACACTTGCTTGGTACCTGTCAGGTGGTCTGGTTACACGTGTAAGAACGCGTCTAGGTATAACAGGGCTTACAGGTGGACTTTCATGTTCTACCTGTTCCTGGTTATCTATTTCTTCCTCTTCTGGTATTTCTTCCTCTTCTGGTCCTATATGCTCTTCATGTACTTCCTCTTTAATTGTGCTCTTCTTATTACTGATTTGTTCTTTTGGTCTTTTTGTAGGTTTCTATAATTACTTTCTTACTTGAATCTTGCTCCAGTTTTTCCCATCCTACATGTTCCAGGAATTGTGCACTAGCACTACAGTAAACTCTAGATGTACCTTTTCCCAGAATCTGTATGATTTGTGATTAGATTCATAACCTACAAAAATAACTTTTTAGCCCTATGCTGCCCCTTTTTGTCTCAGTTGTGTAGGGATATGCACCCATGCTGGTGCTCCAAATGTGTGCATGTAGCTTAGGTCAGGTTTTCTGCCATGCCACCGTGTGAATGGTAATTCACCTGTTGTTGAGTTAACAACATTATTCAATATATGATTACCACACATTATTGCTTCTCCCCACAAAGTTTCAGGTAATCCTGAATCTGACAGCATAGTACGAGCCATTGCTTGTATTGTTTGGCCTCGTCTTTCTATAAAAGGCATTATGTTGTGGCCTATATGGTGCAGACTTTTTATGTTCAACACCTGCCATCTTCAGTCTATTTTGGAACTTATTGTTTATAAATTCGTACCGTTATCAGTTATAAGAGTTACTAATTTCCTTTTAGTTTTTCTTTCTGCAAATTTAAGCCAATTAAAGAAATTTTGATATGTTTCGTTTTTGTTCTTCATTAGATAACAGAAACCATATCTGGAATAATGGTCCATTATACTTAGTATATAAAGAGCACCTCCCACACTTGGTTTTTTTAGGACCTATAATATCCAACAAATACGACCTCTAGAGGGATTCCTTTGTCTTAAATCCATTTAATTTATTTGCTGGTATTACCTTGCTTTTTCTTGACTACAAGCATTGCAGTGCAAATACTTACTGCAAGGCTTCAGTTTTACTACCTTTAAATAGTTCTACCGTTTGTTTAAGCATTTTAAAATTTATATGCCCTAAGCGTCTGTGTAACAAATGTATGCACTCATCATGAGGTTTAACATTATTATAAACTGTGTTAGCTACCTCTAATGAATTATCATACAATTCACCTTTTAAAGTTGCAGTCACTTTTTACCTTCTTTTTCAATTATGCAATTTTCTCCCTAAAGGTAATTATATAACCTAGTTTAACCAAAACTCTAACAAAGCAAATTAAACTTAAGTTGTGGTACATATAACATTTTTACATTTTCTTTTATGCAAGAACAATATGCTATACTTTCACCTTTAGCTTTCAGTTTCCAGCCATTAGCTAACGATATCTGGTATGAACTCATGGACATCTTAACAAATCTTTTCTTATCTTTAGTTTATGCAGTGCGATGCTCCACTATCTACAACCCATAAATTATTATTCACATTCGTTGCTATACATGGCTAACTCTAAGCATTTTTTTATCCTTTTGATGCCTTTTAGCATTCTGGCTGGCTTTTGGCTTTTTCCTTTCTTGCAGAATCTAGCCAAATGTCCTTTTCCTCCACAATTAAAACATTTTCTAATTGTATGGGCTGACGAAGATATTTTCTCTTCTTCACATTGTGGTTGTTCCCTTCTGAGTTGATCCTTTCAAGCCTTCTCCTGGCTTCTTCAATTAATCTGCCAGTAATGTTAGTTAATGTAAGATTATCTTTTGGCAGAACTTCAAGTGAAGTTACAATAGTCATCATAGCTTTCATCTAACGAAAACAAAATTATATAAACCTGATGGAGTTCTGTGAAGATAAGTTCTTTTTCATGCAGTTCCTGAAAAATTCTCTTCATTGTATTTAAATGAGTCAGCATGTCTCCATTCTTTTGAAGATGTGTTCTGAACAGTTTCCGTGTAAGATTTATATGTGCTCCTACACTGTCTCGAACATAAATCTTTAAATTCTCCCAACACTTAGCAGCTGTTTCTTCTCCACTAATATGGACAAGCTGCTGGTCAGAGAGTGTCAGTCCTATTATACAGAGAGCTTGCTCATTCTTCAGTTGATATTCTTGTATTTTTTGGGCCCATAACCAGTGTTAGGGATATACACCCTAGCAGAACGTGCAACGGTAGTCAGTCAGTCAGGCAGATATGTGAGATAAACGTTGTTGTAGCACCCAAAATACGTCCGGGGATTATCAATTAGCAAAGTCCAGTGTCGAAAAAAGAGGTCAGTAAACTTACAAATAATCAGTCCAGTAATATATCTCTTTTTGCAGTAGAGATATGAAGAAGAAATCAAACCTCTTTTCTTCGTTCAGCAATAGCAGGGAAAACACGCAGTTATCACCATCAATCCATCATTGTCAGCAATCCAGTAAAAGCCAGCAAACAGTGAGCTCTCTTGCTCCCTCTTATGGTGATTTACAACCGCACCCAAAATACATGTTTTACAGTTAAAGTGATACACACAATCATAGTCTATATATATATTATTTTACCCAAACTAAGTTAGATAACCATATTATTCCTAACAGAGACTGAACAAGGACAGATTTAACCTGGAAATAAGGAGAAACTTTCTGACAGTGAGAACAATCAACCAATGGAACAGCTTGTCCTCGGAAGTTGTGGGAGCGCCATCATTTGAGACTTTCAAGAAGAGATTGGACTGTCATCTGTCAGAAATGGTGTAGGGTCTCCCGCTTGGGTGGGGGTTGGACTAGATGACCTACAAGGTCCCTTCCAACTCTGATTATCTGTTATCTTATGGAGCGAAAAATACAGAAAATTTTGGGCTCAATTGTGGCCATAAGTCAAGGACTACCTGTAATGTTTTCCTCTGGTTAGTCTCAGTGCCACCGTGTGATGTAGGGTTAAAGTCCAGAAAGACTCCTCTCAGTCATGAAGCTCACTTTTAAGGCCACAGACTGTTTCTCAGCTCAGCCTACTTCAAAGGGATAACGTTGTGGGAAAAGATAGGAGGAAGGAGCACAGAAGAAAGAGATACTACAGTACCTTGAGCTTCGAAAGGAAAGGCTGGATATACAGGCAGTCCTCAACTTATGACCACAACCGAGCCAAACATTTGTGTTGCTAAGCGAGACGGTTGTTAATTGAGTCTTGCCCCATTTTACAATTTTTCTTGCCACATTTGTTAAGTGAATTGTTGCAGTTGTTTAAGTTAGTAACACAGTTGTTAAGCGAGTCTGGTTTACCCATCGACTTTGCTTGTTGAAAGGTCGTGAAAGGGGAATCACATGATCCCAGAACAGTTCAACTTCCATAAAGATGAATCAGGTGCCAAACATCTGAATTTTGATCATGTGACCCATGTGGGTGCTGCAGTGGTGGGATTCAAATTTTTTTACTACTGGTTCTGTGTGCGTGGCTTGGTGGGCATGGCAGGGGAAGGATATACTGCAAAATTGCCATTCCCTCCCCACCCCGCTAACCTGCTTTCCAGCTCTGTTCTCCTGTGCAGGGCAACAAAAGAAGACCCAGCTGATCAGCTGGGACTCAGGAGACAAGAAAAGAGATGGGAGCGGGGTCAGTTAGAGGTAGTATTTGCCGGTTCTCTGAATTACTCAACATTTGAACTGGTCAGAACCTGCTGAATACCCACCTCTGGAGTGCTGCAACAGTTGTCGGTGTGAAAAATGGTCATGAGTCACTTTTTTTCAGTAATGTAACTTTGAACAGTCACTAAACAAACTGTTGTAAGTCAAGGAGTACCAATAATTGTAACAAACAATAGCACGGTTATGATTCATGGAATATTAGGAGAAGACGTTTACACTGGAACTCTTTCAAATTTAACAACTCCCATTGCCACAACTGCTTCTTGCAAATAGCAGCAAATATTTACATACTTGGGAGCCTGATTCTGCGGAAGAGCAAAGGGACTGTTAGCTACAAATGGAGTAGATCTGAGTATTGCCCAAAGGGTTGAATAATTTGCTGACAGGTCATTCTTTTAATTAGGGGGATTTAGTATAATTACACTTGAGAACTTCTTGTATCAATTCCACCTGTCTTTTGCTAAACATTCCACAAAATTTTCTCACAAAGAAGCTACCTAAACTTTTTACTTTTCCAAAAAAAGCTCGTATATAGGTTTATCTTGTTACTTAAAAGTGAATGAAAGAGAACCTAAAAAGCAATTCTCCTGGTAACCAAATAAGGATTAAACAAGTTTAATGGCTGCAGAATATTGGAAAATTAATACAGGTAACTTCCAGTTTGATCAGCATGCTGGTCATGTCTATACATATGCCTATATCCAGATCCGAGCAAGTACAGACACCACTCAGATCAGCTAACTAAGATCTAACGTGATGTTGATTAAACAATCAGTAACATCAAAACATTTAATTGGCAAAGCACGATAAAGGGCAGACAAAAAGCAAGGTAAAAGACATGAACTGAAGCAAGAACTGACATCCAAAGGGTTTGAATTGGAGACAATTCTGTGGGTCATTCGCATGGGCAGTCCCAAATTCTTTGGTTGGTTATTCCAATCTTAATCCTTTTATGACATAATGTGAACAGAATAGGGATGGGAAGGATGGCACCAGATGGTCCTTCCTCCTTTCTATACATGAAAGAACCATTTGATGGATGAAGATGATGTATCCAAGACAGGTAACCGTACTTAGCCTTTGCAGCCATGTGGGTGTGTATAATGCAAGTTCTTTGAAGAAAGCATGGCTGGCCTGGCTTGAATTTAAGCATTCATCATGAAATATTTGGTTGCAGTTTTCACCTGAAAATGTTAATGCCAGTACCCCAAATGCCATTTCTTGCGTAGCCTGCGATAATGGAGCTATCATCTGGCTTAGAGAAAAATCTGAAAATTTGCCGAAGTTTGTACACACATACAAACATACACACTACATGTTGGAGGAGAAAACAAAGGTCCCTATGGGGCCAAGTCAGAGGTGGTATTCAGCAGGTTCTGACCAGTTCTGGAGAACCAGTAGTGGAAATTTTGAGTAGTTCAGAATACCACCTCTGACTGGCCCTGCCCCCATCTATTCTCTGCCTCCCGAGATCAGCTGGGTCTTCTTTTGTTGCCCTGCACAGGAGAATGGAGCTGGAAAGCAGATTAGTGGGGTGGGGAGAGAATGATGATTTTGCCTTCCCCTGCCATGCCCACCAAGCCACACCCACAGAATTGGTAGTAAAAAAATTGAATTCCACCACTGGGCTGAGTATGTTGAATACAATATTGACTGATTGTGATAGGAAAGAGAAGAATATGTGCAAGAACATGTCACTCAGGCAGGACATTCAATGTAATGTAATGTTGGTGCTGCATGAACTTATGAACTTATATTCTCTTTTTCCCCCCAATTTTTTTTAATTTCAATCTGCGTATGCACAACAATACATTAATAGTGTGGCATCAATATATCATACATTTTAGTATAAGTAAAATTAATAATATCATATCTCTCAATGCATATATTTCACATTAATTCATAATCCTTCCATGTTTATTTTCAACCTTTCAAAACTCTCTCCAAATGCCTACCACCATATCAGTTAAACATACCTAGTAATTCCATTATTCAATTTTCTCCCTGCTTTTATTTTATTTTTTAAAAGAAAAAATTCTCATTTGGCAAGCAGTGTGGTTCCAGGTTTCACATCTCAATACAAACATGACCATAGTTACCTGTTCATTATATTTGTTTAGTTTCATATTGCATCATCCTTATTATTGTTAAATATTAAGCTTATCTTATCCAATTCTAATTCATGTTATATTAATACATTCTCATATCTTATTTTACAATGTTATCTAAAATTCTCATCTCATTTCTGTTGTCATTTCTCATATTACTTTTTTCTGTCACATTTGTCATTTTATCAATCCTTATCTGTAAATATAATTGTCCCCTCTGGTTAATAATTTGAGCCAACCACCTTCATTCTACCTTAATATCAATCTCCCTATCTAGTATATAATACAAATATATATATTTTTCTCAGATTCCGCATTATATTTTCTCAAACACCTTATGAATCATCTATACATTACAATATATATACAATATATACAATATATACAATATATACATATACATATACATACACACACACACACACACACACACACACATATAAATATAAACTTATGCGATTGTTTTTCCCTCTCACCCAAAGTTTGTAGTTAAAATAAAAAAAAAAAAAACCAGGCGAAAAAAAAAAACACCAACAAAAAAAACAACAAAAAAAAAAAAAAACAAAAAAACAAAAAAAAAAAAAAAAAAAAACAAACAAAAACCAAAAAAAAACACAAAAAACAAAAAAAAAACACAAAAAAACACCCCCCCCCCCCCCCCCCCCCCCCCACCCCCCCCCCCCCCCCCTGTACAATGTACTTTCTTTTCATCCCTGTTTGTTTCCTATTCCTCTTTGTTTTCTGGTCCTTTCTCTTAATTCCCTTTTTTTCCATTCTTATTCCCCTCCATTTCTCATTCCAGTTATTAAACTTTTCTCTCCCCCTCTTTTTCTTTTTCTTTTGCCCTTCCTTTTTCTGCTTTTTCCCTCTCCCTTTATCCATTTTCCGAACCATTTTCCCTTTTATCATCCCATCAGACCACAAATTTTTAATTCTAATTCCTTTTCCCACCTACTTAAATAATTGTTTGTTTTGTCCTTCAATGTTGACTTCTTCTTTATAGAACTCTTCCCCCTCTGGTTTATTTTGTTCTTGTGTATGCTGAGTTACCATTTCTAATTTCTGTAGTACATAATTGCACATTTCAAGTTTAATTTTTATAATGTCCCTTATATCTTGCAAATCCAATCTTGACTCTTGTAAGTCCAATCTTATATCAACAAATAGTTTCTCTATTATATCTTCTCCTTTTTTCCTTTTCTTTCCTCTTCCTTAATAGTTAAAATCCTCTTCTTTAATAGATATATTCAATCCCAGAGTCCAGTATATTATTTCAGCCAATATCTTTTGAATTTATTTTCAACAATCCATACTCTTGAGTCTTTGTTCGGAGGGTTCTATAACAATAATAAAGTTTCTTTTATTTTCTTTTAAGTTCCAAAATCCAAACTCTTGAGAAGACCAGACACTTTTTAAAACGTACTGAAGTTTTCCTGTATCATCAGGTGGCGCTCTTGAGTCTTTTTACCTTTACCTTTCTTTATTGAATATAATACTTTTATTAAGTTTGCTAATTTCAATCATTAGCTATTTTTTTTCTTTTCAACACACTCAATTTCAGCATTTAATTATGCCCTTTAAGTGCCCATAATTCAATAGTTATCCAGTTTAATTTCTAAACCTTTGTTGTGTTAAAGTATTTTCCTTTAAATTTTCTCCTCCAAATTAATCCAATCCAAATTTTATAAGATCCAATTTCTTTTTCACTTTCTCTGGTCACTGCTTCCACACACTTCCCTCCAAGATAGCACTTTATTTTAATACCGGGGTACCTCATAAGCGATGTCCTTTGCCTGGTTCACACTCTGCTCACTACATCTCTGCTCTAGCACAAAACTTAGTTTCCTGGAGTATTCTTTGTCTTCGTGGTGGCCATTTTAGGACCACTGCTGCAGCTTGCCTTTGGGAGGGATTTTCCTATCAGGGAGGGGAGTTGCGACTCCCCTCAACCCTCCAGGTGATTTCTCCCTTCTTCACCACCCCACCAGGGTGGTTCTGGTCCTGATCAGGACCCTCCACCAAGTGAGCTCAGGCAAAACCACACATGATCACGGATTCCACTCCGACTCCGACGAGAAACAAACCGGAAGTCATGAATTTATATTCTCAATATACTACTGTGGGTACTAGGGGAAGAGAAGAATCATCTGTGGAGTTGCTAATAATAATCCTTGTAGCCAACAGGCATTTATGAAGAGTAGAGAATACTTCATTTGAAAAATACCCAGATTTCTAGACTCAGAACCAGAACTTCCCTGAAAGCTAGCTTCAAAACTGTGATGCAGTGTTGGCTGGCCATCATGATGCCTTGACTACACTAGAGAGGAGGAAACTTAACTCAGTTTAAAAAGTGGAATGAATGATAGCGAGAGGCAGCAATGGCTTGACTTCAGAATGGAGTGGCTGAATGAGATGAAAGTTGTCATCATCAAACAGAAAATCTCCCTTGTAGCAGAACCCTTCTTGCAATATGTGTTCTTTCATTGCAATTGAACTAGAAATTAATCAGCTCAGCTATTGGAAGAGCAATAAAAGATCAGCAATGTCACAAGAACACTATAATACAAACCCCTGAGCCCAGCCACAAATATCACACATGGA
>NC_142009.1:230757131-230759631 GCF_049901735.1 Notechis scutatus
ATCTTAGCAATTCTCACAGGGGATAAATGCCACCTGTAGAACATCTTCTACAAATCCTCTTTATAGGCCGTTGACGTAGCTAATTTATAATTTCTAGGCCGTAATGTCTGCCATTTATCTACATCTATTCCATACCCCCAATCCCCCCAATCCCCCCCCCCCCCCGCAATCCTTCTCCAATGGTAGATCCTTCTGCAATTTTGGATGCTCTTGTTCTCGGGACTGTTGCCTTTGTCTCTTTTTAATATTCCCTTCTTCTTGTATAGGTTATGATCACCCCTCTGCTATACGCTTTCATAGCATCCCATACATTTTGTAAGGAGGTTTCTCCTGTTTGGTTTTCTTTAATGCCCTTTGCGTTCGGAACAGGTTTCTTTCTCCCCCTTTTTTCAGGCGGGGAGGGGGAGTAGATCTCCTTAGCATCAGAGCCTATCCGAAATGCTCATGCTCCCGTGGTCCTTTCGAAAACTCCTTTCTTAGTGAGCCCCTAGAAGCCAAGAGGAATGTCGGGTTTGTAGGCTTTTAGGGTTCTGGAGATTTTGCGACGATGTATTTCGTGGTGGTATTTCGCTTTTAGATAGCTACCGTGTTTCTCATAAACTAAGGCCGGGTCTTGTTGTTGTAGTTGTAGTTGTAGTTGTTGTTGTTGTTGTTGTTGTTGTTGTTTAGCCCCGAAAAAACGGGCTCGGCCGTCTTTTCGAGGACGTCTTAATTTTCCTCCCACGCGCGCGTGTGTATTTACACCCTTATCAGTGAATGGCCGTGTTCCCACGACACCCACGCAGCCAACCACTTTCCATCCTGTGCATCGTGCCAGCTCAGCCTGTGCGGGTAGTTTCTTGGTCCCAGTGCATTGGCAAACCTGCAGAGCTCCACTAAGCGCCAAATTCGGCATGCCGTGTGGACATGCTCGATCTCGGATCAAGCCGCAGCACTCGGAACCGTTACTCGGGAGGCTGCTTTCTTAGCCCGCCCTGCTGACTGCTGGGTCGCTTAGAGCCCCCGGCCCCGGCAATGCCCGGCTTCCTGCCACTGCACGAGAGACGAAGGCAAGCGGGCTGCCTTTCTGGCACTCACTCGCTCACTCCCGCCGCGGCTGGCGCTCCGCCAGCTCCTCTTCCCCCAGTGCGAACACCAGCCGACCGGTCTCGCGCACCAATTTTCTTCTACCCTCCCTAACCTCCTGGGATTTTCCCAAGTCTCTCAGCCAGACCTTTCCAAAAGAATGTAGTTGCGCCATTCAGGTGCGGTGGCCACGACCAACCTGCCCCGACCTCTTCCCTCGACAAGTTCCCTTCGGAAGTCCGGGGGTTGTTTTCCAACCCATAGATAGATCGCTGAATCATTCTGTGATTCCGTGAGCAACTCCATCTGCCTGCCTGCCTGCCTGCCTGCCTGCCTGCCTGCCTGCCTGCCTGCCTGCAGCTTTGCCTGATTTGGGGTAAAAGTTGCTCTTTTTTTAATACAATATATATATATATATATATATATATATATATATATATATATATTCAACGTTTATATAAATATTTATAATATTTACATACAAGCCATGCCCAGCCAGTCACATGACCAGCGAGCCACACCCACAAATTAGGCCACGCCCACGGAACCGGTTAGTGGTCCCTGGGATCCAAAATTATGAGTTTGGTGGTCCCCGAGGTCCGAAAGGTTGGCGAACCCTGGCCTGGGTCGTCTAGTCCGACCCCCGCCCCGCCCCACCCCCCACCCCGCCCTACGCCGTTTCTGACAGACGGGAGATCTCTCGATCTCTTCTCGAAAGCCTCGAGCGACGGCGCTTCCGAGGGGCGTGCCGTTCCGTCGGCGGATCGTTCTCGCCGTCGGGTAGTTTCTCCTTATTTCCGGGTTAAACCCTCCTCTCGGTTCCACAGATCCGAGACTTTGACGAGCGATACCGGCTATATTTCTAAAGATTTTATTTATTTATTTATTTATTTATTTATTTATTTATTTATTTATTTAAATTGTTGCTGCTGCTGCTGCTGCTGCTGCTGCTGCTGCTGCTATTATTCTCTCGACGGCATAACGGGTCGTTAGCAGCTGGCCTCCGACCGTAAATGCGGATGGTCCTGGACTTACGACCGTTTTTCACGCTTCATCCCCGTCGCGGCATAAACACATGCCGGTCGCTCGTCGTAACTCGGCCACCGGAATGTATTTATAGCCGTCGCCGCGTCCCGGCAAAGTCGACGGGGAAGCCGGATTCACTTAAGGACCGTGTTGCTAACGCGACGACCGCAGCGACTTACTCGACCGGCGGGGCGGGGAGGTTAGAGCGCCGTCTGCCTGCGATTCGGCAGTTCAAATCTCACCGGCTCGAGTTCGGCTCGTCCTTCCGAGGGAGGCCGGACGAGAACCCGGATCGTCGGGGGCGATACGCCGAATCCGCAAACCGCTTAGAGAGGGCCGTCGAGCGCTTACGTAAGCGCCGTCGCAATCGGGGACGGTGAGGAGAAAGGTCGTAAAAATTCACTTAACC
>NC_142009.1:230772131-230774631 GCF_049901735.1 Notechis scutatus
TAGAAATGTCTCTGGTTTGAAGTCTGTAGGTTGTTTTATCATCTTCTCCAGCCGCATGTGTGTTCCAGTCCAATACCTTTTAGCCTCTGTGCATGTCCACCACGTGTGGTAGTACGCTCCTGGTGTCCTCTGACCTTTCCAGCACTTCGCCGACTTGTCTTTAAACATCTTAGCAATTCTCACAGGGGATAAATGCCACCTGTAGAACATCTTCTACAAATCCTCTTTATAGGCCGTTGACGTAGCTAATTTATAATTTCTAGGCCGTAATGTCTGCCATTTATCTACATCTATTCCATACCCCCAATCCCCCCCCCCCCCCCCCCCCGCAATCCTTCTCCAATGGTAGATCCTTCTGCAATTTTGGATGCTCTTGTTCTCGGGACTGTTGCCTTTGTCTCTTTTTAATATTCCCTTCTTCTTGTATAGGTTATGATCACCCCTCTGCTATACGCTTTCATAGCATCCCATACATTTTGTAAGGAGGTTTCTCCTGTTTGGTTTTCTTTAATGCCCTTTGCGTTCGGAACAGGTTTCTTTCTCCCCTTTTTTCAGGCGGGGAGGGGGAGTAGATCTCCTTAGCATCAGAGCCTATCCGAAATGCTCATGCTCCCGTGGTCCTTTCGAAAACTCCTTTCTTAGTGAGCCCCTAGAAGCCAAGAGGAATGTCGGGTTTGTAGGCTTTTAGGGTTCTGGAGATTTTGCGACGATGTATTTCGTGGTGGTATTTCGCTTTTAGATAGCTACCGTGTTTCTCATAAACTAAGGCCGGGTCTTGTTGTTGTAGTTGTAGTTGTTGTTGTTGTTGTTGTTGTTGTTGTTGTTGTTGTTGTTGTTGTTTAGCCCCGAAAAAACGGGCTCGGCCGTCTTTTTCGGGGACGTCTTAATTTTCCTCCCACGCGCGCGTGTGTATTTACACCCTTATCAGTGAATGGCCGTGTTCCCACGACACCCACGCAGCCAACCACTTTCCATCCTGTGCATCGTGCCAGCTCAGCCTGTGCGGGTAGTTTCTTGGTCCCAGTGCATTGGCAAACCTGCAGAGCTCCACTAAGCGCCAAATTCGGCATGCCGTGTGGACATGCTCGATCTCGGATCAAGCCGCAGCACTCGGAACCGTTACTCGGGAGGCTGCTTTCTTAGCCCGCCCTGCTGACTGCTGGGTCGCTTAGAGCCCCCGGCCCCGGCAATGCCCGGCTTCCTGCCACTGCACGAGAGACGAAGGCAAGCGGGCTGCCTTTCTGGCACTCACTCGCTCACTCCCGCCGCGGCTGGCGCTCCGCCAGCTCCTCTTCCCCCAGTGCGAACACCAGCCGACCGGTCTCGCGCACCAATTTTCTTCTACCCTCCCTCCAACCTCCTGGGATTTTCCCAAGTCTCTCAGCCAGACCTTTCCAAAAGAATGTAGTTGCGCCATTCAGGTGCGGTGGCCACGACCAACCTGCCCCGACCTCTTCCCTCGACAAGTTCCCTTCGAAGTCCGGGGTTGTTTTCCAACCCATAGATAGATCGCTGAATCATTCTGTGATTCCGTGAGCAACTCCATCTGCCTGCCTGCCTGCCTGCCTGCCTGCCTGCCTGCCTGCCTGCCTGCCTGCAGCTTTGCCTGATTTGGGGTAAAAGTTGCTCTTTTTTAATACAATATATATATATATATATATATATATATATATATATATATATATATATATATATTCAACGTTTATATAAATATTTATAATATTTACATACAAGCCATGCCCAGCCAGTCACATGACCAGCGAGCCACACCCACAAATTAGGCCACGCCCACGGAACCGGTTAGTGGTCCCTGGGATCCAAAATTATGAGTTTGGTGGTCCCCGAGGTCCGAAAGGTTGGCGAACCCTGGCCTGGGTCGTCTAGTCCGACCCCCCCCCCCCCACCCCCACCCCCCCCACGCCGTTTCTGACAGACGGGAGATCTCTCGATCTCTTCTCGAAAGCCTCGAGCGACGGCGCTTCCGAGGGGGCGTGCCGTTCCGTCGGCGGATCGTTCTCGCCGTCGGGTAGTTTCTCCTTATTTCCGGGTTAAACCCTCCTCTCGGTTCCACAGATCCGAGACTTTGACGAGCGATACCGGCTATATTTCTAAAGATTTTATTTATTTATTTATTTATTTATTTATTTATTTATTTATTTATTTAAATTGTTGCTGCTGCT
This sequence comes from Notechis scutatus, assembly GCF_049901735.1. Taxonomy (NCBI): domain Eukaryota; kingdom Metazoa; phylum Chordata; class Lepidosauria; order Squamata; family Elapidae; genus Notechis; species Notechis scutatus. The sequence continues at coordinate 230,774,312 of NC_142009.1, forward strand.
GCTGCTGCTGCTGCTGCTATTATTCTCTCGACGGCATAACGGGTCGTTAGCAGCTGGCCTCCGACCGTAAATGCGGATGGTCCTGGACTTACGACCGTTTTTCACGCTTCATCCCCGTCGCGGCATAAACACATGCCGGTCGCTCGTCGTAACTCGGCCACCGGAATGTATTTATAGCCGTCGCCGCGTCCCGGCAAAGTCGACGGGGAAGCCGGATTCACTTAAGGACCGTGTTGCTAACGCGACGACCGCAGCGACTTACTCGACCGGCGGGGCGGGGAGGTTAGAGCGCCGTCTGCCTGCGATTCGGCAGTTCAAAT
>NC_142009.1:230787131-230788360 GCF_049901735.1 Notechis scutatus
CCGCCTACGAGAAGGAAATCCAGTATCCGTTACCCGAGGCCCCGCAGGTTGTTCTGTTCAGAACGAGTGCCGAGCCCCCCTCGTGGAAAATGGCGCCCAAAGGCCTGCCTGATCCCGGGCGGCGCCTGGTGGAACCCGCCAAAATGGCTAACGGGCGGGAAACCTGGGGTCGGTTTCAAGACAGTAGCGTGGCGGCGGCGGCGGCACCGCCGTTGGAACAGGGACGGAAACCGAGAGGGGGCCGGGGAATGAATAAAATACACGTTTTTATGCAATAAGCAGAAGTAATCGCAAGGGGCGGGGGGGAGGGGAATTAGAATTTGAATGAACGCTGCGCGGTGGGGGTTGGGGAGAGAGAAAGGAAAAGCAAAGAAAACCCAAGTGTCTCCTTCGGCGCCGGTCTACTGGGAGGAGCAAAGCGAAAACCCATAGGGAAAGCCGAGGGCTGGGAGGAGGAGGAGGAAAGGAAAGCAAAGAGACCAAGTGTCTTCCTTTGGCGCCGGTCTACTCGAGGGGGAAAAAAGGAGGAGGAGCAGGAGCGGGAGGGCTGAGGCGCCCGGGGCCACGAGAGGGGAGGGAGGGAGGGAGGGGAGGGAGAGAGAGAGAGAGGAGGAGGAGGAGGAGGAGGGGGGGAAGGAAAGAAAGAAAGAAAGAAAAAAAACTAAGGAGTCCAAGTCTGCCGCCGGTCCACCCGACGGCCGCCTGCACCGCCCACGCCCACCACCCCGCCCCTCCCGGGTCGACCTGCCGAGGCCGGCGCCTGCACGCAGCGCGCGCCGGTTTACCGCCAGGCCGGTAGGGACTGCGACGGCCGGAGCCGCCCCTCCCGGCGAGGGCGGCCTCCGGGCCGACCGCCCGCCTCGGGCGGCGGGCAGGGGGAGGGAGGAGCCCCGCGGTTCTCCTCCGAGGGAGCCTGCGCTTCCGCTCGCCGACAAAAGCTTGTGTCGAGGGCTGACTTTCAATAGATCGCAGCAGGGAGCTGCTCATTACGCACGAAACCCCGACCCAGAATCAGGTCGTTCACGAATGATTTAGCACCGGGTTCCCGCGAACGCAGGCTACGTCATGGGCGCGAGGCGGCCCCTTCCGGGTCGCGGCCCGCCTCCCTGCAGGACGTGACTGACGGGTCCCATCGGCCGGGCGCGGCCCGCCATCCGAGGCCCACCGAGGCCCCGCGCCGCGTATCGCGCACGCTTAGGGGGATTCTGATTTAGGAGGCGCTCAGTCAT